>NC_141555.1:52538642-52771142 GCF_021556685.1 Rattus norvegicus | reverse complement strand
AATGCACTTCTTAGCTTCATCACACTTATCTAGTTTGGAGGCTGATGTGTGTGTGTGTGTGTATTTATATTTATATTTTTATATATGTATATATATATATATATATATATATATATATATATATATATGTATTTTGGTAGCTCCTACAACTATTTGCATAGGTGGTTAGGTTGAATGTTAACATGCATTCTGCACAAATAGGTCAGGAATGTAGAATTTACAAATGACAATGTCAAATAGATTCCCCCTGTACTTATGAAGGTATTGAAGTTGAGGATTCACTGTTCTTCAAGTCTTTCTTCCCCCTGCCCATCCTCCTGTTTCTTATATTTGGCCTTAAGAAAGAATCACAGAAACACATCTAAATCTTTAAGTCAGGTCATGAGAATACAGGAAGGTAGATAGTGTCGTACAGATATCAAATATGACTAGAGAACTGAAATGTATAGTCATGTAGTCCTTTGCTTTATTGATGTCTGGTAATCTTTGGATAAAATAAGGATTTGGGAGTTTGTCATTTGAAGTAGGTACACAGTATTTACACTGTTATACTCACTCTATAGCTGGGGCCCATTTCTTGCCAAAAACGTAGCATAAAATGGAATTCGAAACATAATTTTTGAATACATATTCAGGAATATTTATAAAGTCACCTATCAAAGAATGTACAATAAATCAGAGAAATACAATATTCATTCATCTAAAGGTCTGAAGGGAAAATACTGGCCTTTACAAGAGAGAGAAAACATTGAAAATTGAACGGTATGTCACACGTTTGGACCTGGGAATAAAAATATTATCCAGAAGAATCTTCTCTGCTCCAAGTTCCTAGATCATTTCTACCCATGCCAGGACCCTGAATAACTTTCTCCATTCATAGCATGTAAACACTATTGAAGCGAGAGATGGAGTACATAAAGGTTTTTCCTGTGTCACAGGAGACATACCTGGAAAAGGCACTCTCACATCTGGTCAGTGTAAGGAAAGCTGTTTGTAGGTAGGCCATGGCGGTTCTCAGTGATATCATCATTAGGCCTTCCATGAAAAATCTCTTGTATCCTGGAGAGCCCTATCTTCTCCTGTGTTGTCACAAGTGTTGTTGTGTCTGCAAATGCCTCTTGTATATTCATTCAGTACATATAGGGTTTACTAATTGGCCTCTAGTTCAGAGGAAACATCAATTTGGGATTGAAAACAAAGAGAATGTAAAGCTCAGAGATGGGGAGAAAGAAGATGGCCTTCTGTCTTGGTATAAAAAAAAAAAGGAAGAAATATGGCGACCCTGGGGAATCTCACTGAGTCCTTGGTAGGTACCTCGAGTAGGTAAGTTGAAGAGATAGAATTGATCTGAACCTTCCACACATGGAATCAGGAGCTCAGAGCCTGTGAGAAGCATCTGGACTTCCCTGCTTCTAGTGGATCCTGTAAGTCAGAGAGTTTATATCATTAATATCTTTATCCCAAAGGGCAGGTGTTTGGAAGGGCTCTTTTCTTTCCTTAGAGCTCATGGCTTTTATTTTTTTTTGCCCAGAAGAAATAGGTCCTAAGGAAGAAGTTAATGACAAGTATTGTGTCCACAGCTCAGAATAAACTCCTTGATTATTTGGATACTTATAGTGCAGTTTGTGTCTGATACTGGTGTTTAGGAGAGAGACATGTTTCTAGTTCATCATATCAGTCTTTCAACTATTAGTACTCTGACTCCCTTTGCCTGATAGTGACCCTTAATATTTCTCAGTCAATGTGTGTGAATAGATGGCAGTCTTCTTATATTTACCTTATTTTTTTTTACTTTTTAGCAATTTTTTTGCTTTATTAATTTGATTTTTCCATATTTACATTTCAAATATTTTTGCCTTTCCCAGTTTCCTGGCTATAAGATCCCTAACCAGTCCCCCTACCTTTCTTGTATAATCCCCCTTACTGCCCTTTGACATTCCCTTAATTTGGTAATGAAACCTAGTTTAGAACAAGGGAATCTACTTCCATTGGTGGCCAATAAGGCCATTCTCTGCTACATATGCAGTTGTAGCCATAGGTCTATCCATGAACAATCTTTGAATATTCGTATAGTACCAGGGAACTCTGGTTCGTTGGCATTGTTTTTCTTATCGGATTGAAAGCTCTTTCAGCTCTTGTCATTCTTTCTCAAAATCTACCAACAAGAGATCTGTTTTCAGTTCACTGGTTTGCCACTACCATTCACTTCTGTATTTGACATGCTCTAGCTGTGTCTCTCAGGAATGACTTATATCCCTTTCTTCTAATCATACAATTCTATGCTTCATCATTGTTATCAAATTTTGGTGAGTGATTTGTCTATAAACACACACACACACACACACACACACACACACACACACACACACACACACACACACATATATATATATGAGGTTAGATGGAATTTTAACATGGATTTTGGGAAACAAGGTCAAGAATGTAGTATCCACAAATGACAGTGCCAAATAGACTCTCTCGTGCTCTTACAAACCTAATGAAGCTGAGGTTTCACTGGATCTCAAGCCATTCCTCTCCCTGCCCATCCTCCTGAATCTTATGTTTCACCTAAAGAAAGAATCATGGTAAAACATCCAAAACCCTCAAGTCTCTTCACCGGAAGGTAGATATTAGAGAATTGATATCTAATGGGACTACAGAAACACATTCTATAGTTCATGCTGTCCTTTGCTTTAATGATGCCTTGTAATTTTTGGATAAAATAAGAATATGGTAGTTTTGAAGAAGGTACACAATATTTACACTTTCATATTCACTCTAGAGCTGTGCCCCCTTTGCTGCCAAGATCATTGCAAAAAATTGAATTGGAAAACAGTTTTTGATTACACATTCAGGAACATATATAAAATGTACCCTCTCAAGTAATGTAGAAAAAAATTAAAACAATAATCATCCAATTGAAGGTCTTTAAGGAAAATACTTGCCTTTGAGAAACAGCGAAAACATAGGAAATTGAAGTGGCCTTCCGTGTTTGTATAAAAACGGAAGAAATACTTGGTCCATTGGAAAGCTCAGTGTGTCCTGTTTAGTGGTTGAGTGGGTTGCTGAAGAGATAGCCTTTATCTGTGCCTCAACATATGAGAATCAAGAGCTGAGAGTTTATATCACTAATATCTTTATCCCAAAAGCCAGGTATTGGAAAGGGAACAGTTGTTTTCCTGAGAGTTCATGGCTTTGATTTCTTTTCCCAGAAGAGAAATGTGCTAAGGAACAAGGGAAAGACAAGTAATCTGTCTTCAGCTCAGGGTAAACTCCTCCACGATTTGGAATCCAATAGTGCAGTTTGTGTCTGAGACTGATATCTGGGAAAGAGAAGTACTTCAAATGTGGACTTCATCATCTCAGTCTTTCCACCAGTAGTATTCTGACTACAATTACCTGACAGAGACTCTTTATATTTCTGAATCAATAGGTCTGGTTAGCTGCCAATTTTCATTTCTTTATTTCTTTTTTTTTAATTTTTCACATGTTTTATAGCTCTTTTTAATTGGATATTTCTATATTTACATTTCAAATGTTTTGTTCATTTCCACGTTTCCTGTCCATAAGATTCCTAACCGCTCCCCTTACCCTACTTTTATAACACCCTAAAGAATCCTAGACAATCCCTTGAACTAGCAGTAAAAACAAGGGAGAACCAAGGGCTTCTCCTTCCATTGATGCCCAAAACCACCATACTTTCCACATATGCAGTTGGAGCCATATGTTTGTCCATACACACTCTTTAAATGTTGGTGTAGTACCAGAAAGCTCTGCTTAGTTGAATTGGTGTTCTTATGGGGTTGAAAGTCCATTCAGCTCTTGTAATCCATTCTCAACATCTACAAACATGAGGACCATTTTTAGTTCTCTGGTTTGCCACTAGCATTCACTTCTGTATTTGTCATGCTCTAGCTGTGTCTCAAATGAAAGTTCTATATCCAGTTCCTGGCAGCATGCTCTTCTTAGCTTCAACAATCTTGTATAATTTTTGTGCCTAATATATCTATATCTATGTTATCTATATCTATGTCTATATCTATATTTATCTCTCTCTTTCTCTCTCTCTCTCTCTCTCTCTCTCTCTCTATATATATATATATATATATATATATATATATATATATATATATATATATATATATATATATATGGCTTATACAACTATGTAATTGATGGAATATTTACATGGATATGGATTCTGGGTAACTAGGTCAAGAGTATAGGATCCACAAATGACAATGCCAAATAGACTCTCTCCTTTTCTTGTAACCTATTGAAGTTGAGTTTTCACTGGACCTCAAGCATACCTCTCGCTGCCCATCACTCAGGAACTAATGTTTGGCCCGAAGAAGAATCATGGCAATACATCCAAAACCCTCAAGTCTTTCCCTGGTAACACAGGAAGGTAAATATTAGATAACTGATATCTAATAGAACTTCAGAAACAAATTCTATACTCCGTGTTTTCATTTGCTTTACTGATGTCTGGTAATTTATGGATAAAATATGGATTTGGGAGTTCATCGTTTGAAGGAGGTACACAATATTTACTCTTATATTCCCTCTATAGCTGCACCCCGTTTGTTACCAAATTCATTGTAAAAAATGGAATGGAAAAATGAAATTTTGAGTACACATGCAGGAACATATATAATGTCCCCTGTCAATTAATTTACAATGAGAAAATATAGCACAATATTCATTCAATTAAAGGTCTGTAGGGAAAATACAGGGACATGGGAAACAGAGAAAACCTAGGGAATTGAACTTTATTTCACATATTGGACCTGGGAATAAAATTAATCTCCAGAAAAATCTCTTTCCTTCTGTTTCCTAGATCTTTTCTACCATGACAATCCCCTGACTAACTTTCTTCATTCAGAACATGCAACCACTCATGAAGCAGAGAGAAGTCTCTAGCTTTAGAGAGATGTAGCATGTAAAGTTTCCACTGTGTCACAGAAGACACTCCTGGAAATGGCACCTCCTAATCTGACCAATGCAAGAGTAGGTGTTTATAGGTAGGCTATGGCAATTCTCAGTGACATCATCATTAGGCCCTCCATAAAAATCTCTTGTATCCTGATGAGCCCTAGCTTCTTCTGTGATGTCACAAGTGTCGTCTTCACAGCAACTGCCTCTCAGATATTCCTTCTATATATCTATGGTTTAATAATTGGACTCAAATTCAGAGTAAAGAGCCATTTGGGAGAGAGAACAAATAGGATGAAGAGATCAGAGATGGGGAGAAGGAAGCTGGCCTCTGTCTTGGCATAAAAGAAAAGAAGAGATGTGTGGTTCTTGGGAAAACACCATGGGCAAATGGCTTTAGTTCTTTCGTTCTCTGGATTAACCAAGCTCATGGAGAAGTTGCTGAACATCCTAAAGACCTTTGGGCAGATGGTTAAGTTTCTACATAACCCTTTTTAGATTTTGATGGTCCCGGGGATTGTATGGCTGATTGTAAATGTTTCCCAGGAAGAGTGCTAGAGCCAGATTGATTTTTAGATGCGTTAGAAGACATGGAATTTTTCAGATATACTTGGACTAATGGCACAAGGTCTAAATGATTTTTTTTCGCTGTGGACTATCCCTCAGACCTTTGGAAAAAAAAGGTTTTGTATTTTTGAAGTCTAATTTGCACAATTACAAATCACTTTGAGCATGGAGATCACTTTATGGAGCCCCAGAGAGGGGTGAAGGAATTGCCTGAAAACCTAGGGTTGAGGGTGAACATGACTTGTGGGTAGAAGGAGGAGGTACTTGAGCATCTTGGGACAAAATGTAATGTCCAGCATGCCCTTGTAAGGATTGGCAATTTGTCATGATTCCTTTGTCATTTTTTGAAAATTCCAAGGACCTTTGTTCAGATGGAGGTGTGGGACTCACCTGAGGAGTAGTTGTAGTTTTGGTGTCTCTTTGGCAGCAGAAGATGGCACAAGATCCCTTCTGGCAGAACGGGGAAGGTTGAAAGTGTCTTCCTTAGAGGAGAAATTTCTCAAGACTCCATCACAAGGATCAAATCTTAACACGTTTTTCTAGAAATTGGATGCCTGTGGTCCACTTTGGTAGAGGGAGAATGTCTACTATTTCTCCCCAGAGTGGATATGTGAAATAAATCTACTTGGGTGGCTGGGGATAGTTGTAAAGCATGCTGTTCAGATGCAGTAGATCCTAAGATTTCCTTCTCAAATGACGAAGGTCTTAATGTACCATATATATATGTGTAGATATCCTGCTTGACGTCAGAATTGCAGTAAGTTATTAGAGCTATGTCTGAAGATGTGACTTCTCCTAGAGCATCATGGACATATTTGAGAGATCTGAGAGCCTCATGAGCAGATAAGGATGTTTGTAGATATTGTTGTGTAATTGTGGAAGTTCCAAAAGAAAATTCTTCTTCTGCAGAAGTGGAAACCAACTTTTGTACAGATGTGTCAGGTTCCCTAGCCTGCTTGAGAGTCAAAACAGGTTCCAAGGCCCCTTCAGAAGATGAAGTAAAACCCAGAGCTTTTGAGGTATTTGGCAGATGTTCTGGTCTGCTTTTGTGTATAAAGAAGGACTGGCAACCCTTTGTGCATATTTGGAAGAACGTGTAGCATCTTCTGTAGTTGGGGAAAATGGCTGATCTTCAGGAGATAAGGAAATTCCTATAGCCTCCTGTGAAGTTTGAGGAGGTCGTATGCATTCTTTTTCACTAATGAAATACAAGGAATCCGTTTCCTCAGATGTCGAGGATGCTACGGACACTGGTGTTTGCAAATCATGTTACACCACTCCTGCTTCACATATAGTTGGATCCATAACATTCTCTACAGTTGGAATATTTCCTAGAACATTTTTTGTACATGTGTCACATCCACAAGACATTTCTCAAGATGTGGCTGCGGGTAGAACTCCTTCTGTAGATGTTTCTTGTCCCACAGTCTCTTTATGAGATAAATTACTACTCAGAGAATCCTTCACAGTTTTGGGAAATTCTAGCACCTCTGATGTATATGTGGAAAATTTTGGAACCCTTCCTTACAGGACAGAATGACCTAGAGTCCCCTGAGGAGTTAGGTGATGTTTTATCTTCTCTGCACGTTGTATAAATATGGAGTCTGCATGGCTCATTGACTGTGTTCTGACAAACTTGTCTCTTTTGGTCCTGATGACAAGTCAGGAGGGTCCTTTTCAGTGGTAGAGGATATTTGAATAATTCTTTGATGTATAGGGACATTTGAAGTATGGGGGGAGATGTTGAGTGTGCTAGATTACATTATTTTATGTGCAGAAGGCACAAGAGTCTCCTGGTTGGACTCAGAATTTTCTACCACATCCTGCATGGGGGTGGAACTCTCAAGACCCATTCTGAAATTGACAATTGTCCTTGATCTAATGGTGTACATGCAGAAAGTTTTGTCAATGCTTGGGGTGTTATGTGTGTTATGAGGTTCACTTGGGTATTTGTGACTGCATTTGGCCCCCTCGGACAATAAGTGATGATTTAAGCCATTTTTAACAGTGGAGAAGTCTGAACGTTCTCTTGGTTTAATAGAGAAGTTATGAAATCCCCTTTGTTAGAAGAATCAGGTTTCAAATGCTTTTAACCCGAGCAGTTTGCATAAGGCACTTTGGTGGAGATGGGGGACATCTTTGACTGTCTTTGTGAGTGGACATAGCTTTCTCCCATGTTTTGCAGCTGGCGAAGGTATTAAAGTCACATGTGGAGAGGGGGCAGGATTTAATCCATTTGTGGAATATGAGAAATCATTGAGATTACCTTTAAAAGTAGAAATTTTGCAGCCCTCTTTGTCTGATGGGGCTTGTTGTACCTCGCCTTGACAAGAGATGTCTTCTCCAAAACATTTGGAGGAGAATTGGAAAGACTGGAGACCTGTAGTATAGGGAATGAACATTTGAAACTCCTTTGGAAACTCTGTCTGACAGAGAGCTGATCACCCAGAAGACTGGGCAGTACTTAGACTTCAGGGATGGAGAGACTGCCACTTCTGCCCACCTGGTCCCACATCCCTAGCCCAAGAGGAAACTGCATAGTGCCGCTGGACACATGAATATATGAGCAGTCAAGCTGCAGGAGTCCTGCAGTACAAATGGCATATGGATTGGAACTGGTCCAAACAATATCCTACACACAAATCTTCTGTGGGATGGCGAACACTTAGACCATCAGAAGGGCTGAAACTCCTGAGATCTCTGCTCACATTCCTGACAAAAAAAAAAAAAAAAAAAAAAAAAAAAAAAAAAAAAAAAAAAAAAAAAAAAACACCTGGCTCCATCTGGGCCTCCTGTTCATAGTGACCTAGTAGACATTTCTGGTTGCAACTCTCATTGAGAGCTGAATGGCAGCCTGAGAAGCAACGTAAGGCCTGAGACCAGAGGTGAGGACAACTATTCTGCTCTAAGTGACCTGACTAGTGGATTCAGGACATGCAAAAGCAGAACTCCTCTGGGTCCAGGCACTTCCAGTTTCTAGCTGGCTCCTGAACCTTGCTAATCCTGGCCCAGAGCTCCCTGCTCCTAGACGATGTGGGAGAGAGAGCTGATCACCCAGGAGTCTGGGCAATACTGAGCATACAAGGCACAGAGACCGCAACGTCTGCCCACCATTACCCACATCTCTGGCCCAAGAAAAACAGCATAGTGCCTTGGGACCCAGGAATATAGGAGGAGTAAAACTGCAGGAGCACCATGTTCCAGACTGTGCCTGGATCTGAACAGAACTGGTCAAACAGCTCCCTGCACACAAATCCTGAAAGTGGAAGAACTAGAACTTCAGAGGAGCAGACATTCCTGGGAAACCAGAGGAGACTACTCTCTGCCCAGATTACTGGCTCAATAGGAAAACACCTTGTGCCTTCTGTGCTCCCTCCCCCCCACAGAAGGATATAAGAGAAATATGTGAAGTTCCTTCTGGTTCCAGCCAACAGGGACAGCTGAAAGCCAGTGGACAGGAAAAACTGCATGCATGAGGTAAGAATTCTCTGTTCCCATAATTGGGTAAAAACAAAATGGGAAAACATGTCTACAGCAGTCCTGACACATGAGCCTACTGGACGGTCAAGCCACTGTCAGAAAGAGCAAGACAGGCTAACTCCAGAGAAACCTGATGGATAGAGGCAATAACAGGAATTCAAACAACAGAAATCAAGACTACTTGGGCTCATCAGAGCCCAAATCTCCCAACAATGCAAACACTGGATATCCAAACACACCAGAAAAGCAAGATCTAGATTTAAGTTCACATTTTATCATGATCATGGAGGATGTTAAGGAGGTCATAAATAACTCCCTTAAGAAAATACAGGACAACAGAAAATACAGAAGTAAACAAATAGAATCCCAGAAAGAGGGAACACAAAAGTACCTTAAAGAACTAATGAAAAAAAAAAAAAAAACAGGAGAAGAAAATGAACAAAAAAATCCAGGAGTTAAAAATGGAAACAGATACTATAAAGAAAGCACAAAGGAAGACAACCCTGGAGATGGAAAACCTAGAAAAGAGACCAGGAGTCATAGATGTGAGCGTCACCAACAGGATAAAAGAGATAGAAGACATAATCTAAGGAGCAGAAGATTCCTTGACACAACTGTCAAAGATAATGTAAAAAAAAAAAAAAAAAAAAAAAAAAAAAAAAAAAAAAAAAAAAAAAACTCCTAGCCCAAAACACAGGAAATCAAGGACACAACAAGAAGATCAAACCTAAGGATAACAGGTATAGAAGAGGGTGAAGACTGCTAACATTAAGGGACAGTAATATCTTCCACAAAATTATAGAATAAAACTTCCCTAATCCGAAGAAAGAGATGCCCATAAACATACACAAAGCCTACAGAACTACAAATAGGTTGGACCAGAAAAGGAAACCCTCCCATCACATAATAGTAAAAACACCAAATACACAAAAAAAATGAAAATATTAAAAGCAGTAAGTATATGTATAAATAACATATAAAGGCAAACCTATCAGAATTACACCAGAATTTTCACTAGAGACTATGAAACCCGGAAGATCCTGGACAGATATCATACAGACCCTAAGAGAACAGAAACGCCATCCTAGGCTACTTTATCCAGCAAAATTCTCTATTAACATAGATGGAGAAATCAAGATATTCCATGACAAACCCAAATTTACACAATATCTTTCTAAATATCCAGTAATACAAAGGACACTAACTGGCAAATCCCAAAACAAGGAGGCAAGTAAAATCATAAAGCAAGAATTAATCTTTTCACAACAAAATAAAGAGAAGGGAAGCACACAAACATTAACTATCCTCCAATTATGAAAATAAGAGAAAGTAATCATCGCTATTCCTTAATATCTCTCAACATCAATGGACTCAATTCCCCACTAAAAATACACAGATTGACACACTGGATATGTAATGAGAACAAAGCATTTTGCACTACAGGAAACACACTTCAGAGACAAAGACAGACACTACCTCAGAGTAAAAGGCTGGAAAAAAATCTTTCCAAGCAAATGATCTGAAGAAGCAAGCTGGAGTAGCCATTATAATATCATATAAAATTGACTTTCAACCAAAAGTCATCAAAAAGCATAAGGAAGAACACTTTATATTCATTAAAGGAAAAATCCACCAAGATGAACTTGAAATCATAAATATCTATGCTCAAAATAAAAGGGCACCTGCATACATGAAAGAAATCTTACTAAAGTTAAAAGAACATAGAGCAGCACGAATAATAAGAGTACGAGATTTCAACACCCCATTCTCACCACTAGACAGATCACGGAAAGAGAAATTAAACAGAGACATAGACAGACTAACAGAAGGATTAAACCAAATGGACTTAAGAGATATTTAGAGAACATTCTATCCAAAACAAAAGGATTTAACTTCTTCTCAGCCTTTCATGGCACTTTCTCCAACATTGACCATATAATCAGTCAAAAAGCAGGCCTCAAAGGATATGGAAATATAGAAATAATTCCATGCATTCTACCAGACTACCATGGGCTTAGGCTGTCCTTCAATAACAATCGGGAAAGAACACCCACATATACATGGAAGTTGAATAATGCTCTACTCAATTATAACTTGGTCAAGGAAAAATTAAAGTAAGAAATTAAAGACTTCTTATAATTCAATGAAAAAGAAGGTACAATATACCAAACTCTTGGAACACAATGAAAGCTGTGGTAAGAGGAATACTCATAGCTCTGAGTGCCTGGAGAAAGAAACAGGAGAGACTATCCATCAGTAGCTTGACAGCACACCTAAAACCTCTAGAACAAAAAGAAGCTAATACATGCAGGAGTAGGAGAAGGCAGGAAATAATCAAACTCAGTGCTGAAATCAACCAAGTAGAAAAAAGAAAAGTGACAATACAAGGAATCAACAGAACCAATACCTGAGTCTCTGAGAAAATCAACAGGATACATTAAACCGTAACCAGACTAACAGGAGGAAACAGAGAGTGTGTCCAAATTAACAAAATCAAATATTAAAAAGGGAGACATTACAGCAGAATCAGAGGAAATTAAAAAAAAAATCATTGTACTACAAAAGGCTATGTTCAATGAAACTTGAAAATCTGGTGAAAAAGGACTACTTTCTAGACAAATACAAGGTGCCAAAGCTAAATCAGGAAAAGTAAACCATTTAAACAACCCATAACTCCCAAAGGAATACAAGCAATGACCAAAACTCTCCCAACCAAAGAGTCCATGATCAGATTGGTTTAGTGCAGATATCCATCCAAAATTCATTGAAAATAACGTAACAATACTGTTCAAACTCTTTAATAAAATTGAAACAGATGGAGTACTACCAAATTGCTTTCATGAAGCCACAAATACTCTAATCACTAAAACACAGAAAGACCCAAAAAAGAAAGAGATCGTCAGACGAATTTTCTTATCAATATTGACACAAAAATACTCAATGAAATTCTTACAAACCTAATCTTACAACACTTTAAACAATCATCCACTATGATTAAGTAGGATTCATCCCAGGCTTGCAGAGATGCTTTAATATACAGAAAACAAACAACATAATCACTATATAGCAAACTTAAAGATAAAAACCACATGATCCTTTCATTAGATGCTGAGAAAGATTTTGACAAACTTCAACATCACTTCATGATAAAAGTCCTTGAAAGTACAGGAATTTAAGGCCCATACCTAAACATATATAGCAAATGTGTAGTTAACATTAAACTAAGTGGAGAGAAAATTAAAAGAATCACACTGAAATCAGGGACTAGACAAGGCTGCCCACTCACTCACAACTTATTCAATATAGTTCTCAACATCTTAGCCAGAGCAAGCACACACTGAAGGAGGTCAAAGGGATATAGATTGGAAAGGAAGAAGTCAAAATAGCACTGTTTGTAGTTGATAGGATATTATACTTAGTGACCCCAAAAGTTCCACAGGAGAATTACTAAGCCTGATACACAATTTCAGCAAAGTGGCTGGGTATAAAAATAACTCTGCACAAAAGCTAAACAAGCAGAGAAAGAAACTAGGGATATGACACTCTTCACAATAGCCTCAAATAATATAAAATATCTTGGGGTGACTTTATCCAAGCAAATAAAAGATATGAGCATATGAGCAGAACCTCAAGTCTCTGAAGAAATTGAAGGAGATTTCAGAAGATGGAAAGATCTCCAATGTCCATGTCCTGACAGGATTAATAGAGTAAAAATGGCCATTGTACCAAAAGCAACCTACAGATTCATTCCAATCCCCATCAAAATTCCAATCCAATTTTTCATAGAGTTAGACAGAAAAGTTCATAAATTCATCTGGAATAACAAAACACACAGAATAGCTAAAACTGTCCTCAACAATAATGGACTTCCTTGGGAATCATTATCCATGAACTCAAGCAGTATTACAGAGCAATAGTGATAAAAACTGTATGGCATTGAGACAGAGGCAGCCAAATAGACAAGTGGAATAGAACTGAAGACCCAGAAATGAAACCACACACCCATGATCACTTAATTTTTAAGAAAGGAGCCAAAACCATCCAATGGAAAAAAAGATAGCATTTTCAGAAAATGGCGCTGGTTCAACAGAAGGTCAGCATGTAGAAAAATGCAAATTAATCCATTCTTACTGCCCTGTAGAAGGCATAACTCCAACTGCATCAAGTACCTCCACATCAAACCAGATACACTCAAACTAATAGAAGAACATTGGGGAATCATCTCGAACACATGGGCACTGGAGAAAATTTCCTTAACAAAACACCAATGGCTTATGCTCTAAGATCAAAAATTGACAAATGTGATCTCATAAAACTACAAAGCTTCTGTATGGCAGAGGACACTGTTGTTAGGACAAAATAGCAACCAACAGATTGGAAAAAGATCTTTACAATCCTACAGCAGATAGAGGGCTAATATCAAAAATATACAAAGAACTCATGAAGTCAGACTAAAGGGAAACAAATAACCCTATTGAAAAATGGAGTTCAGAGCAAAACAAAGAATTAACAGCTGAAGAATTTAGAATGGCAGAGAAACACCTAAATAAATGTTCAACATCTTTAGTCAAAAGGGAAATGCAAAACAAAACAACCCTGAGATTCTACCTCATACCAGTCAGGATGGATAAGATGAAAACTCAGGTGACAGCAGATGCTGGCGAGGATGTGGAGAAAGAGGAACACTCCTCCATTGTTGGTGGGGCTGCAGACTGGTACAACCATTTTGGATATCAGTCTGGAGGTTCCTCAGAAAATTGGACATTGAAATAACTGAAGAACCAGCTATATCTTTCTTGGGCATATACCGAAAAGATGCTCCAACATATAAAAAAGACACATGATTCACTATGTTCATAGCAGCATTATTTATAATAGCCAGAAGCTGGAAAGAACCCAGATTCCTTCAATAGAGGAATGGATACAGAAAATGTAGTACATCTTCAAAATGGAATATTACTCAGCTATCAAAAGCAATGCCTTTCTGAAATTCATAGGCAAATGGATGGAACCAGAAAATATCATCCTGAGTGAGGTAAACCGATCACAGTAAAACACACATGGCATACCCTCATTGATAAGAGGCTATTAGCGCAAATGCTTGAATTACCCTAGATGCACAGAACTAATGAATCTCAAGAAGGATGACCAAAATGTGAATCCTTCACACCTTCTTTAAAACGGTAACAAGAATACCCTTGTCAGAGAATAGGGAGGCAAAGTTTACAGAGGCTGAAGGAATACCCATTCAGAGCGTGCCCCACATGTGGCCCATACATATACAGCAACCAATCTAGATAAAATGGATGAAGCAGCAAAGAAGTGCAGGCCAACAGAAACAGAAACTTTGTCTACTGAGAGACAAAGCCAGAGTATGGCAAATACTTAGGCAAATGCCAGCAGCAAACCACTGAACTTAGAAAGGGATCCCGGCTGAAGGAATCAGAGAATGGCTTGAAAGAGCTGAAGAGGCTCATGACCCCATATGCAAAAAAAAAAAATGCCATAATTCCTTTTGTTTCTACTTGGTTGATTTCAGTACGGAGTTTGATTATTTCCTGCTCTCTAGTCCTTTTGTTGCATTTGGGTTTTTATTGGTTCTGAGATTTCAGGTGTTCTGTCAAACTGCTAGTGTACCAGAGCTCCTGTTTCTTTGTGGAATCTCTCATAGCTATGAGTTTTCCTCTTAGCATTGTTTTTTTTTTTTTTTTTTTGTGTTCCCAAGTTATGCCTTCATTGTCATTAAATTCTAAAAAAGTCTTTACTTTTTTTTCTTTATTTCTTCCTTGGACTAGTTCTCATCGAGTAAATCATTCTTCAGGTACCATGTATATGTGGGTCTTTGGTTGTTCTTGTTGTTATTGAAGAGCATTCTTAGTCTGTAGTGATCTCATAGGATGAATGGGATTAATTCAATCTTCTTGTATCTGCTTATGCCGGTTTTGTGATGGATCATAATTTCAGTTTTGGAGAAGGTACCATGTAGGACTGAGAATAAAGTGTCAGGAGCCATAACAGGACAAGCTAAAAACTAGCAGGTGATCATCCTCAGATGGACAGCCTCGGATTATTTTATAATCCACAACTGGTTTGCCCTTATTAAGCAAGGCTGTAAGGGATTCATTTTGGGAAAGTTTCCTGCTATTGAAGTGCTATTCCTGTTGTTATTATTAGATATATATAACAATCCTTGAGTAAGATCACACACATTTGGAGCAGATCTCTGCAGGCCACAAAGTTGTACTGTCCCACAGTGATGCTATACAGACAAATAGATGAATCTTTAGTCTTAATAATGATCCTACAATAATTCCTAATATTATATCAATGGTCATTTAGCTTTTTATAATGGGACTTCTATAAGTCTCTTTCTAATAGTCAAAATTGCAGTGACAACTCTGCCAGTCTCCCAGGTATCACCAGTTAGTTGTTCTGAGATAGTAAACAGTCTTTCCCCTACTTAGGACACATTCCAAGAGGTTGCAAAACAGTTATCAAGAGACATAAAAAGAGAACAAATGATTTGTTACAGGTGCAAGGACAGAGGATAAGATATTGACTGGGTTTATCTGTAAATAACTTCTCTATCAACTATGGTTTTGGATATTCAGTGAACCTGTAGAGCTGACACTGGTGATGAAGGTTTAACCAGATAATTACTCCTGATGGATATTCACGTAAACATTCTCGGTTGTAAAATTGTATATCAATTTATGCTTTGATCTTTCATATGAAATAGTGATAATCATTGTAACACGTGATCATGTATTCTGAAAGATGTTTAGGTGCTGAGGACAAAGAGAAGACACACAGAAGGACTGAGACAGAAGGTCTGAACTGGAAGGACAGAGACAGATGGACTGGGCTCGATAGTGGCTGAGCTGAAAAGTCCGGTTTGAGATAAGGAGAACTGAGCTAAGTAGAACTGATACAAAAAGATCTGGGCTGAGAAGAAATGTAGAGAGGAATAACTTATGTAACATAAGAGAGCAATCAGCAGAATGCAGAAGAAAAGAGGAAAAAAGAAGAAGCTGGAAAGAAAAGAAGGTGCAGGCAGGTTTGTCCTTACCATGGGACAGAAAAGGTCATTTCTTAGTACTAATGCAGGCTTAGTCTTGTTAAAAGGAAGAAGTCTTTTCTCTTACAAACTTGGGATGAATAAACTTAGCATTAAAAGGGTAGAAGCGATTTCTTTCTCTCTGAAATAAAGATTGGAGTCCATCTTTCTGCACTGGTCCTTGGTCTTTTGCTCAATATGCATATGTAAGTATGGATGTCTGTGTAAGTATGTAATTATGAGTTTTTGTGTGTAAGAATGTAATTGTGAGATTGCATGTAAGTTGGGCCCAGCTGAATTTGAGAGGAAATGTATCAATGCACGTTTATTGAATCCAGGTGTGAAATTATGTTTATGCATATTTGACTATGTAAAATTTTTACTTCTGTAATTGCTATGCACTTCTCATGGTTTAGTAGAAGTTTATTGCTCCAAGCTTCTCCCTAGCCTGACAAGCAAGAAGCATAAGGACAAAAGGGAAAAGGCTCCAGCAAGTAATCCTCTACTTTATCTCCTGCTGTTTTAGAATGAGGTGGTAAGTGCCAGAGACTGCAGTTTCTGGTCTCAGATGGCAGACCAGTTACAGTAGCAAAGCATAGTGACTGAGACATAGATAAGTAAATCAGGTACAGTAACATAGTAATTTAGACTTAGATAAGTAAACTTATTATTATACAGCAACCAGAAATATCTTGTAAGACAAAAACTTACCACATATATCGTAAGACAAAGTCTCACCCTCCGCTAACACTCTTCCTCCTCAGCTGCCTCAAGAAGAACCAACAGGAGAAAGAAGATCAATCTTAGGGCTGGCCCATGAGGAGGTATATTATTTTTTAAGATGAAATGTTGTATTGATATTTGTTAAATACATTTGGTTCATACCTTGTTAGTTTCTTTGTGTCTTTGCTTAGTTTCTCTTTCCATGATCTGTCTATTTATGAGAGTGGTGTATTGAAATGTCCAACTATTATTGTTTATGATATAATATATGTTTTGAGCTTTACTAAAGTTTCTTTGACAAATGTGTATGCCCTTCAATTTGTAGCATAGTTATTCAGTATTGAGTTTTTCTTGGTATATTTTTCATTTGGTGAGTATGAAATGTCCTTTATTACCTTTTTTAATAACTTTTGCTTGAAAGTCTTTTTCATTTGATACTAGAATGGTTACGTCAGGTTCTTTCTTGGGAACATTTGCTGAAAAATTGTTTTACTGCCTTTCACTCTGAGGAAGCATTTGTCTTTGTCATTGAATTGTGTTCAGTTCATGCATCAAAATGATATATATATATATATATATACATACATATATATACATATATATATACATACATATATATACATATATATATACATACATACATATATATATATATATATATATATATATATATATATATATATATATATATATTCAGTTAGTGTTTGTCTTTTTATGTAGAATTGAGTCCTTTGATGTTTAGTGTATTTGGGAACAATTGTTGCTTTTTTCTACTTTTTTTTTTTTAGATGTCAAATTATGTTTCTGTGGCTATCTTATTTAACTTCTTTTGTGTTTTTTAAAAGTAGATTATTTTCGTGCTTTGTGTGGGGTGTAGTTTCCCAAATTGTGCTGGAATTTTGGATCTACTATCTTTTGAAGGACTGGATTAATGGAAATATATTTTGTAAATTTGCTATTTACATGGCATATCTTGGTATCTCCATCTATGTAGTTGAGAGATTTTATAGTAGCCTGGGGTGCCATTTTTGTTCTTTTAGGATTTGTGTGATGTATGCCCAGGATCTGCTAACTTTCATAGTGTCTTTTATGAAGACTGGTGGAATTCTGATAGGTTTGCCTTTTTATGTTACTTGAACTTTTTCCCTTACTGCTTTTAATATTTTTTCTTTGATTTGTGCACTTTATATTTTGACTATTATGTGATGGTAGAAATTTCTTTTCTTGTCCAATTTTTTTGGAGTACTTTATTCTTTTCATATGGTTAAGGTTGTCTCTATCTTTAGGTTAGGGAAGATTTCTAGTATAATTTTGTTGAAGATATTTACTGGCCCTTCAAGGTGGGAGTCTTCATTCTTTTCTATACCTATAATCCTTAGGTTTTGTCTTCTCATTTTCTCTGGGATTTCTGGGATGTTTTGGGTTAGGAGTTTTTTGTGTTTTGCATTTTTGACAGTTGTGTCAATGTTTTCTTTGGTACCTTCTGACCGTGATAATCTTTTCTATCTTTTATATTCTTTTGTTTGATGCTTGCATTCTTGACTCCTAATCTCTTTCCCAGGTTTTCCATATCCAGAGTGTCTCTCTTTGTGTGTTTTTTGTTGTTGTTGTAATATTGTTTTTGTTGTTATTGTTATTGCTCTTTCTGTTTAAATATTTTTTTCCTGATGGATTGTTCACTTCCTCCACCAGTTTGGTTATTGTCTCCTGTAATTCTTTAAGGGAGTTCTGCATTTCCTCTATAAGGGCTTCTATCTCTTTACATCTGTTGTCCTGTTTTTCTTTGATGGAGTTTCTTATGTCCTTCTTAAAATCCTTTAACCTCATCATGTTAAGTGATTTGAAGTACAAACATTTCTTTTTCTTTTCTGTTGTGTTGAGGATATCGTAACCTTGCGTTGGTGTGAAAACTGGGTTCTGATGATGTCATGTAGCCTTGGTTTATGTTGTTTAGGCTTTTATACTTCCCTCTCGCCATCTCATTATCTCTGGGGTTAGCTGTTTTTACAGTCTCTGACAATGGATTGAACCTCCGGTAAGCCTGTGGGTCAGCACTCGAGGGACACTAAATCTCTCTGGAAGGATCTTGTCTACCAAGAGCTGTGGATTAGGATCAGCTACAAGGAATAGATATAAACCAAAAGTATATTGTAACAGACTGCACCTCTGTTCCTGGGTTCTGAGGGCTCCAGGAAGTTCCCTCTGAAGAGTTTTAATCTCTCTTGTGCTCTTTAGTGTGTCATCACTCCTGGAAGTCCAGCCATTTTCTGGTGGTGTCTGGCCACAGAGAGATGAGGTACAGGTTCAGCTCTGGAAACACAGCTGTATGTCCTCTTGGTTTTTAATCTTCCACTGAAACAGCTCACAAATAAAATTTGACTCCATGACCAGTCAGCCCCTAGGAATGATCATTTCTTTGTATCTTCAGAGATGGGACCACAAATGAATTGCACCTGGCATTTTTAAATGGGTGCTATGAATTAAAATTAGGTATCTTATTCTTTCATGTCAAATGTATTCCTAGCTGAGATAATTGCTCAGTCAACAAAGCATTGCTGTTGAATATGAAATAGACTATCGCTGACAAATAAAATTGTTTAAGCAATGTCATTTAATTCATTGGATTGTAATATATTTATGAACTCACATTATTACTTCATGGTGGTTTAACCAATGCATGGAATGCATATTCATTAAAATGAAGAGTAGTATAAAGTTTATTTTTTACAACTTACTAAATCGTGCAATCAATCAATCAATAAATAAATAAATAAATAAATCTCCATTAATGTACCAGGCTCCATAATAGTGGAATAGTTTAGGAATGAATAAAAAGTATTATGAACTTTCTTTTATTAATACTGCTTTATACACAAGGAAAAAGAAAGAAATGAATGCATAAATCAGTATGTTGGAGTCAATATCATGCAAGTAATTGAAGAATCTATTTTAGAAAAAAGGTCATGGAGATTTTCTTAGGGAAGTGACATTTAAGTTAAATAAAATGAAACATAATTGAACTATATTTTGGGCAAAATCACAGTAAATATAAGTTCGATAAAAGGATGAAGACCTTGACATATCCAAAAGTACATATGAGAGAAGTTTGTATTGATTAAGAGATAGAAGAGCAGTCCAAATAAAGCTGATGCTTAGGCAATGTCACATATGGGAATATAGAAACAATATTAGAAATATAATTTTTATTTACAGAAAATGTATTAGAAATCATTGAGTAGGTTTAAATAAGTTTGTTTAACTCTGTATGTATATAGTAAGGGACTCTGGTTACTTATGTATTATGAAATGTTATGAAATGTTACAGAGAATGATTTGAAGGAAGTTTTTGAAGTCTATATGGAAGTAGTGTCAATGATAATGAAAAAGAGTCATATCAGAGAGCTATGTTGGAAATTGATGTGTTTTGAGTAGAATGAGGCTGGGGTGGGCAGGAAGAAAAGAAAGCCAATGTCTTTTTTTTTGAGCAAATGAAAAGATGTTGGTGTTATTTACTAAGATGTGAAATATTTCATGATAAGTGGGTTTAGGAGAATTTTCAAGGAATTTATTTTAGATCGATTTACTTGAAGATGCTTGAAAGAACCTCTAACTCACTAGACATTCCTATTTACTGTTCATGGTTTGGTGATTTAAGTCATTACTCAGACCATAACTAGCTGTTATATAACAAAAACTTACTTTAATATCTGTATTTTTTCAAGTTATATCCTCATATTTAATTAAGAGTAAACCTATGATTATACTACATGCTTATTTAGTGTATTCAGACAAAGTATTTGCCCATTTACTTATTACAAGCATTTTGGATTGCAATTAGAATTTAATCCAAGTTTATGGGAGCTGACACAGCAGTTTGATTAGAATTTATTAGCTCATGAATGTGAATTTCACCGAAAGAAGTCATTTGCTCAGATTTTGTAAATTTGCAAACCCGAGAAGAGTAAAAATAGTAATAAATTCTAGCTCTTATACTTTTTATCTTTAGTATTTTAGTGTGATATGACATACATGCAAAAATTCCTTATCCAGATGATTTTTAACTATAATATCCACTACTATTTAGCATATCAACAGTATTTTAAAAGTATGAATAACATATGCTTTCACAAAATTTTCATCAAATGAGCCAGAAATTCTTCATGACTTCAAAACATCATGACCATTTTGAAGCAAATAAAACACAAATCAGGAAAGGCAGAAAATGATTGACACATGTTTTAAATTTAACAATCGTGCAAGTTATAGGATAGAGCTTTGAAAGTAGAATCAATGAGAGGATGAAAAATACTGAGGAAGAGTATTTAAATTGAATTCTTGCTACATGAAAGAAAATACTGGATCTGAAGGTAAGGTACATTCTATAAAATGACCCTCTTCTTCTGCCACTATATATTCAATGCTTTGGTATTTGATCGTATAATATGTTCCATAAATCTATCAATGATTCTGGTTATTCTTAATTAAATGAACATGCAGTTCAGCTGATTTAATATTACACATTATCTTAATGTTCTTCTGTATCTTTGGATATTAAAATATAGAGAATTATTTTGATTTGACTAAAATTTTATTGTTTGTTTATCATATAAAGAAGAAATTATTAACAAAGAATGGATACCTGATATTTTCTAAAAAATGTCAATAGAGGTTTAAACCGTATATGTAAGCTCAACCATTTATACCTTCTCCAAATGAAACTCATTGAAATGTCACTACTCATATAGTACATAAAGGGAGTAATATATAGGAATAAAATCATCCCCTATGCATCCAGAACCATCTATTATCCACATGATGAAAGCCAATATTAGGAAGTGAAGTTGGTACAGCCACATTGCAGGATAAATCAGCTTCATTCAAAATGAAGATTGAGCTGGAAAGTGATTTGAACTAAGTACAGTTAAGAATATGAAAATGCCAAAAATTGCAATTTTACTAGGTGGTATGTCCTTGTTGCAGGTGGTATGTAGTTAGGGGTAGGCTTTGAGGTTTAAAGGACTGAAGCTATTTCAATCCAGTTTTCTCCACCTTCCGCTTCTGTTCTGAGATGTAATCTTTCAGCAACCTCTGCCTGTGTATCTTTGCTCTGATATCATCCATCACTGATTCTTATATTCTGGAATGTAAGTCCAAATAAATTATTTTTTTTATAAAGGAAAGAATAATACAAACGAGTTTAATGTTATGAGAAGCAGACCTGGTTTACCTGATATGGTTGCCTTTTCCTTTCTTAGCTTGGGCCGTCACACTTCTGCTATGTTGAATGAGATGTCTCCACATTCTCTACTCTCACATATTGTAGTTTGTCACTTGGTCCTCAGGACCTCCTTATACCTGGGGCTGTATTTTTTTTTTCTTGGAAGTTAGAAAGTTTGTAATTTCCTGACTTTGGTGCAGGGTTAAAAGTAAATGGGAAGTGAATGACATACATACCATAACTCTTCTGTATTATTCCCTAAATGGGGGTTATTGGAAAATGGGATTACTGAGGTGAGCAGAAATGAAAGGTG
The DNA here is from genome assembly GCF_021556685.1 of Rattus norvegicus. Classification (NCBI taxonomy): domain Eukaryota; kingdom Metazoa; phylum Chordata; class Mammalia; order Rodentia; family Muridae; genus Rattus; species Rattus norvegicus. The sequence continues at coordinate 52,748,849 of NC_141555.1, read as the reverse complement.
CTGCTTTACTTGAAGTGTTTTCTTACCTCATTCTGTGCCCCTGTAAAGGACCAGCCTTATCTCTCAGACCTGGCCATGTTCCTGTCACTGCTCCCCTGCCTTTCTCTTGCAGCTCTTAATCTAGGTCCTGCTTGCCACTCTAGGTTTCATATTGACAAGATTCAGCTCATTTCCCTGTGATCCTGCTCTGAAACATACACTAGTTTGTTTGTTTTTTTTTTTTTTCTTTTCAAACTTTCAATTTTTATGTTGGTTTTTGTTTTAACTCTTTTATGGAAGTCTTACAAGAGAATCACTCAGGGATGTCTGTTTTGATTGGAATGAGAAAATAATGAAAAAATCTTTTTTCAAAATTACGGGACATGTTCATGTCTACATTTTCTCTTACATACACCTGCCATGCTAGTTTATCTCCCTGTCTTCTCCTGAGTTCTTTCCTCCCACTGCTACTTGGATACTGCCTCTTAAGACTTATTGCAGAACCTTGAATGCTGACATACACAAGGAAGGTATTGATACTTCACAACATTTCTAACCCTTTTTCTTCCTTCTCTCTTGTTTGAATTAATTTGGATCACTGTACTCAATAGTACAGTGCTATAGTGCTTGGGCCTTGAAAATACCTGTTATTATTGCCTTGTCATAGTTTTACAGCTCAGGGTTGGACCTACTTACACTTTGGAATCTTAGTCCAAGAAGTTTGAGAACTTTAATAAAACCTTGTCAGGAGCTACATATGCTTTTAAATAATTACTTAATAAATTGAGGCGTATAAAACCCTTTAGTAAATCATGGAAAAAGGAGTCTGAGATTCTTATTTCTGTAAAGTACTTGAAAAACATGAAAGCGAGAAAGGCCATGTCTTGCTCACTCTTGTTATCAGATAGGGCGCTGAAATATGACTTTAGTTTTCCTGCGATTTCTGGTTAGAACATAAAGATGTCTGTTGTAGTTTGCATTAACGGATTGCTTATATTAATACCCCTTTTGCTATTGTTTTGGTTTTCTCTCTTCATTGTTCCCATTAGAGCCTTAGCTCCCCTCTCTGTGTAGATAAAAGGTGGTTCAGTCCAGCTATTATTGTTCTGGCACACAAACTACTTTTTGGGAACAAATGTTCACCATTGTATAGTTGAAAATGGTTTCAAATTCTTCCCTTGTCCTCGTTTTCTTGTAACAACATACTTCTTTACATCTTCTTCAATTGACTTTATTGACCACTCTCTAATCCTATTATGTATCTCTGTGTATGGAAGAAAGTGCTTTTTAAATTTTCTGTGGTTAGTGGGTTTATTCTTCCATAAACTACTACCCAACAGCACATGACCTCAGGCCATTACTGGGAATTATTTTATGCTGGGATCTTTGGGGGAGGATAGTGTGAAATTCATCACTGTCCTTTGTTTCAGAGATTTTTATGTTTGAATAAGTAACCCATACTATACAATTAGCCAACTAACTCTTGTGTTCCCCTTCCTGTATGGCTGCTGGTGTAAATAAATTGCATTTTGTCATTGATAAACAATAATAAAATCACTTAAAGACACAAACACACTTAAAGACAGAAAGTATTCACAAAGAAAAATCCATTTAAATGGAGATAAAATATAAACAAAATAAAATCAAAAGATCCATTCAGAAATGATGATATTAAAAATGTCATTATCAAACTACAAATTTGTAAGATGAGATAGTAATAATATATATTTAAGTAAAGAGGAAAACATTAAATGCACTGTGTGCCCAAAGAGTTCATTCAAAAAGTAGTATATAACCAAGAATGGAATTTAGCTCTCACTCTTGCTACATTGGGGCAAAAATGGAAGGATTACTGCTAGGCTAAACCCAACCTGGAATGCGTAGTGCCAAACTATCAAGAGAGATGATGTTTGAAAAATACCACATAAAGAAAATATCGATGATAAAAACAAATATAAAAATAAGAAAGTATTGAAGACAAGCCCTAGTCCATGGTAATCTGATAAGGTGCATGGGATTATTTGAATATTCTGTTATCTATTGAGACCTGTTTAGTTATTGAGTATATGGGAAAGTTTGGAGAAGTTACTTTGAGGTGCAGAGAAAAAGGTATGTTCTATTGTTTTAGGATGAAATGTTCTTTCAATATCTGATAAATCCATTTGGATAATAATTTCTGTTATTTTTACTGTATCAGTTTAGTTTCAGTTTCCAAAAATGATCCATTGATCTACGTGGAGTATTGAAGTCTCCCACTATTATTGTGTCCGAGACAATATAAGCTTTGAGCTTTAGTGATGTTTCTTTTGTGAATTTATGTGCCCTAGCATTTGAAACATAGTTGTTCGGAATTGATATTTCATCTTAGTATTTTTTTTTTACAATTATTTTGTCCTTCCTTTTCATTTTTGATATTTTTGGTTGAAAGTCAATTTTATTCAATGTTAGAAAGGCTATTCCACTTTGTTTCTTGGGACCATTTGCCTGGAATTTCTCTCCAGACTTTTACGTTGAGATAGTGACTGTCTGTATAACTAAGGTGTTTTTCCTGTATGCAGCAAAATGTGCGGTCCTCTTTATGTATCCAATCCCTTATTTTATATCTTTTTATTGGAGAATTAAGTCCATTGATGGTAAGAGATAATAAATAAAATGTATTGTTTTTTCCTGTTATTTTTATTGTTAGAAATGAAATTACGTTTGTGTCTATCATCTTTTGGGTTTGTTGAAAGATTAATTCCCTACTCTTTCCTAGGGTGTAGTTTCCTTCCTTGTGTTGCAAGTTTCCATCTACTATCATATGTGGGGATGGATTTGTCAAAAGATGTTTTGTAAATTTGGCTTTGTCATGGAATATCTTGTTTTCTCCATCCATGAAGTTTTACCAGATATTATAGCCTGGAGAACCAGAAATGAATGCAAACACCTAGGGTCACTTTATCTTTGATAAAGGTGCTAAAATAATTTAATGGAAAAATGACAGAACTTTCAAGAAATTGTGATGGTTCAACTGGAGGTCAGCATATAAAAAAATCAATTGTATAAACAAACTCACAGGGTAGGGGAACAAGTGATCATCTTGTTAGATGCTGACAAAAAATGAAAACAATCAATACCTTTTCATGTTAAAGATTTTGTACAAATCATAAATTCAATGTCCATACATAAACATAGTAAAAGCAATATTACAAAAAATCAGTAGCCAACATCCACTTAAATGGAGGGAACCTTGAAGAAATACAACAAAAATCAGTGAATAGAAAAGGTGGCCCAATCTCCAGTTACTTCTTTAATATAGTACTGGAAATCTTATTCACAGAAAGTAGAAAACAAAAGGAGATCAAAGAGAATGCAAGAGGTCAAAATATCATGGTTTGTACATGATATGATAGTATATATTAGTGACCCCAAAAATTCAACCAGAGAATTCATTCAGCCAATAAAAATCTTCAGTAAAGTGGCTGGATATAAAATTAACTCAAACAAATCAATACCCTTCCTCTACTTCAAGCATAAACAGGTTGAGAAGAAATTAGGGATATGACAATTTCACATTAGTCACAAATAATAAAAAATACTACAGTGCCACTCTAACCAAGCAAGTAAAAGGTCTGTATGACAAGAACTTCAAGTCTGTGAAGAAAAAAAATTGAAGAAAATCTCCGATGAAAAGATTTGACATGCTCAAGGGTTGGTAGCGTTAATATTGCAAAAATGGCCAACTTGCCAAAAGCAATCAACATATTCAAGGCAATCGCCATCAAAATTCCAACTCAATTCTTCATAGAGGTAGAAAGAGAAATTTGAAAACTCATTTGGAAAAACAAAAACCCCATGATAGGGAAAACTATCCTCAACAATAAAAGAACGCTTTGGGAATCACTATCCCTTACTTCAAACTGTATAACAGAAATATAGTGGGGTCGGGGATTTAGCTCAGTGTTAGAGCGCTTGCCTTGCAATTGCAAGGCCCTGGGTTCGGTCCCCAGCTCCAAAAAAAAAAATAAAAAATAAAAAAAAAGAAAAAGAAAAAGAAAAGTAATGATAACAATTCAATGGTTATGTAACAGAGGCAGATACCCAGATCAACGGAATAGATTTGAAGACCCAGAAATGAAGGCACACACCAGGCACTTGATATTTGACAAAGGAGCCAAAACCATCCAATGGAAAAAAGATAGCATTTTAAACAAACTTTGCTGTTTAGACTGGAGATTAGCATGTAGAAGAAGGGAAATCAATCAACACTTTTCACCCTGTACAAAGCTCAAGTCAAAGTGTATCAAGGATCTCCACATAAAACCAAATAACCTAACACTAATAAAAGAAAAATGTGAAAGAATATCGAACACTTGGGCACTGGGGAAATTTCCTGAACACAAAACCAATGGCTTATGCTCTAAGATCAAGATTTGACAAATGGAATTTCATAAAATTGTAAAGATTTTGTAAGGCAAAGGGCACTGTCATTAGGAAAAAGGAGCAACGAACACATTAAGAAACGATCTTTACCAATCCTATATGATAGAGCGCTAAATTCAATATATACAAAGACTCAAAGAATTATGTTAGAGGGAATCAAATAGTCCTTTCAAAATGGTGTATAGAGCTAAACAATGCATTCTTAACTGAGTAGTATAAACATCCTTAGCCATCAGGTAAATGGAAATCAAGAAAAGTCCTGAGATGCCACAGCATACAAATCAGAATGGCTAAGATAAAAAATAGAAAATTCAGTTGACAAAACGATGCCTAAAAGGATGTGGAGAAAGAGGAACATTACTCCAATGTAGGAGGGATTGCAGGCTGGTGTAACCACTCTGGAAATCAGTCTGGAATTTTCTCACAAAATTAGTACTACATGGGGTTCCTGCAATACCACTTCTTGGGTATATACCCAAAAGATGCTCCAACATATAACAAGGAAACATGATGCTATATGTTGATAACAACTATATATATATATATATATATATATATATATATATATATATATTACACATAATATATACACACACATACATATATATACATATATATATAAACACACACGTATATATACATATAATATATATACACATAATATATGCACACACACATATATATAATATATATACATATAATATATATATATACATATAATATATATACATATAATATATATACACATAATATATACACATATATATACACATATATACATATATATATTCCAGAAGCTGAAAAGAACCCAGATGTCCCTCAACAGAATAATGGATAAAGGAAATGTGGTACATTTACACACCTGTACTTCTAAGCTATCGAAATCAATGTTTGCAGAAAATTCTTAGGACTGAACTTGAAATTATTATTTTGTGTGATGTAAAAACCCAAATAGTATAAATTAATTGGAACTGTGTATCAACCCAAAAGTGTGGAATGCATAAGAAAGAAGTCACAGGTCATATGAAGCCCAAGCAGAAAGAAGTCCAAAATGTGGATGCTACATTGTTTCTAAGAAGGGAGAACAAAATATTCATGGGAGGAAATACAATGATAAAGAGTTAAGCATGGATTGAAGAAAGGGTCAGCCAGAGACTGCCCCACGTGGGGATCCATCCAGTATGCAGCCACCCAATCCAGACTTTATTGCTGATCCCCACAAACCCTTGCTGATAGAAGTCAGATGTGAATGTCTCCTGAGAGGCTCTGACAGATCCCTACTGATATAAAAGGGGATGGTTGCAGCTAAACATTGGATTAAACAAAGGGGTTTCAATGGAGGTTTTAGAGAATATACTTAATGAGCTGAAGGGATTTGCAAAACCCCAGGAAGAACAAAAATATCAACCAACAAGATCCCACCAGAAATTCGGGGGATTAAATAACCCACTAGTGAGTACAGATTGAGGAACCCATGATACCACCCACATGTGTGAAATGCACTGTCCAGCATGATTGGAAGGAAAAGCCCTTAATCCTGTGAAGACTTGTTTCCCCAGTTTAGTTTAATGCTAGGGCAATGAGGTTGAAGTGGGTGGGTGGGAATGGGAACATCCTCAAAGAAACTGGAGGGGGATTTATGGGAGAGGGAGAAAAGGAGATAACATTTGAACTGAAAATACAAAAAATACTCACGAAAAATTATTAAATAAAAATGACATTTTGTCTCATTAAATTAATAGTAAAATATCATTTCCCATTTCTGATATTGGCACAAATATTAGAGTTTGGCATTAATTTCCTTTGGTCTCTTTTGCTGTCTAGGGCCAATATGTCCCTTTTTATTATGACCTATTTAAACAAAACTATATTTTACAATTTGAAGGAATATGAATTGAAAAAATACTGACTTCATTTTTGATTCAATTTTACTATATTTCCCTTTACTAAAAGTTAAAAAACTCCTTGAAGAAACTGATGGATAATATCAAAATATGTTTATAGGAATGGTACATCAAATGATTTTTGTTAATCGTGTCAATCAGGAAATGGTTCTATTATTTATGCATTATGGTAGTTGTTTATGGAAGAAACTGAATGTTCTTAGATTTTGTAATAATGTATTTAAATCATTAATTTTTAATGTTTGTTGACAGAATAAGTTATCAATGAATACATATATATACATATATATATTTATACATACATATATATATATATATATATATTTATACATACATATATATATATATATAATGTGGCACACGTTTTTAATATAAATAGACCAAATTAAGTATATAATTTATGAATTAAAGCTGAGCAAAAGAATGATATATCATTGAGTCTACCTACAGTTGGTGTTAAGATATGATTCATGCATCCATAAATTTCTTTCTAGACATCTAATGAGATAAAATTAGTGTGGAAAAAGCTAAAACTGCAATTAGCAGGTTTGATCTAGTATACATATATAAAAATTGCTTTTAAAAAATACACAGAAAATATTTTCAAGGTTATTTATACAGCATATACAAAAATTCACTGCATCCATAAATTATCAATACCACTCAAGCATCTTTCTCTGGTCTTATTAGATTTGAATTATCAAATATACATATATGTATGTATGTATACACACACAGGCACACTCACACACACACACACAAACAAACACACAATATTTCTAAAAATTTAATACAAATTAGTAAATAATAGTCATTCAGAGAAAACTAATGAAAATGAATGACCTAATTTCAACTATAATGTTCTCCCAAATGTATACTATCTAGCATATAAAACTTTGCCTTATAATTTTTACACCAATACGTATGGGGTTAATATATATAATCAGATCCCATTTGGACTTATCACGCATAATTTAAGTAGAAAATAAAAGGGCATGGGAAAAATATTATATAACAAGATTTAGCTATACATTTTCAAGTATACAAAAAAAATCTGAGAAACAGTGAAATGACACAACATGTAAAATTGCTTTCCATTAAGCATTGATATATAAGTTCAGTCTTCATAGTCTATATGATAGAGAGAATTAAATCTCACAAGTTGTTTCCTGGCTTAAATACAATTTTCTTGGCTTATGAATATACACAGAACCAATCAATAAAATGAAAATGGATAGATGTTGTGTTACAAAAAGTAAAAGACATTTTGTTTATTTATTTGGTATAAATTTATTTTTGTAGCATTTATTCCCATGTATCTTTTGGATATTTTATAAATCCTGACTTTGGTGTGGTTGTTGCTTAAATTTAACTGAACATGGCTGAATATGTCAATATAGTAGAAATGGATTCTTGTGGCAGAGAATACCTTTGTGTTAAACCTGGTTAAAATGAAATGGTGGTCACAGTGTGCACAAACAAATAGAAGGTAAGAAACTTTGGCTTCAGGTAGAGGAGTCATTATAAGATTTCACTTTGTAGTATTGGAAGAATTATTCTGTGATATCATGAGATTGTGCAGTCAGAAGGCCTTTTCTTTATTCCTCTAATGAAAGCAAAATTTTGTTGTTTTCAGTTCCCTCAGAGAGCTTGCTAAGTGACTAGATCAATCAGGAACTCGGGAAGAGGGACTTATATATGTAAAATACATTTTTGTTATTGGATTTCTTCTAGGTTCTTTAGGGAACTAACTTCATAAGATTTGGAATAAAATCAGACAAGAGCTTGTTAAAGATGTAGAAAATCACGGGGTGTGGTGGCACAGGCCTTTAAACTTAGCACTGGAGAGCAGAAGCAGGCAGAACTCTAAGTTCGAAGCAAGCTTTGTCTAGAGAGAGAGAGAGAGAGAGAGAGAGAGAGAGAGAGAGAGAGAGAGAAAGAGAGAGAGAGGGAGAGAGAGAGAGAGGGAGAGAGAGTTTCTGGTACCTCCAGGGATATAAAAGAAATACTGTCTCAAAAATGTTCAATGATACGTTCTGTACTATACAAAGAAAAAATTCTCATTTTAACTTAGTAAGATGTTAATAATTTGATCTTGATTCTATTGCAGTGTGTTAGCTATAAAATAATGTGAAGGTACCGAAAATGTATGAAAAGATGTTTTCCATCACTATTCCCCTTAAACTATAAGCTGAATTTGTATTAAATAAACCTATGTAAATACACTTTGAAGGCTTTTCTGTGATTAGATAGAGGGCTATTACATTGTGAATTAAAAATGGTGGATTTCAGGCCAATCTTGAATGGTCATCACTAAGGTGTAGAAGCATATTAAGCATACAAAATCAAATATAAATTTTGCACAATAAAAACGAGAACCTTTAATTGTTTTTCTCTAATGTAAACAGCTTCTTTTTGTTTGAGTGAAGATCAGATGATTTGAACTAATTTTTTGAGAAATACCACTTGCTCTCAGAACATAAGAAACAGAGAAACATACGCAATAACATATGCTAAGGAATAAAGAACTGGGAGAGAGTATTCTATGCAATATATAGAACAATAAATTTGACCCGTCTGTTACTGGTTAGCTGGGGACTTCGTTACGCATATCTATGTACTTAAAAATGTTTTCTTTTCCTTCTTAAGTTTGTATGGTTGCTCTGAAAACCCTGGGTTTTGTGTTAAGATCTTTGCATATTTAACCATAGTTTTGAAATATTAGTGTTATATTCAAAAGCCGTGCTTTGTACATACTTTTTAAGCAACAAAATAGAGAAGTGTCTGCTTGGCTTTTATGAAGAAAGTTACTATGTTAAATATGAATTCATTTTTCAGACATATAACTTCTCTTCCTGTACCATGCTAGTTGATGAAACTTAGGACATAGGAATGCATAGTAATCATCTTCGTAGAGTTTCAGGATTTTATTGTATTTTGATTGACATGTGCATTTCTGTTAAAATTCTATCTCTTTTATAAGTCTCTTTATTTAACTGGAGATGTTTTCAATAACTCCTAGTCTGTTGTTTATTCATATAACCAGTGATTGGTGTTGTTATTGAATTTTATGACAGTAACTTCTTAATGTTCTTTATTTTGAAGGTAAAATATATATATGTAACTAAAATATTTTATAAAAAGATTAAATTTTTAGTGGAAATATCACTTAGTGATGTGCAATTTTATAAGCATTCTCTAAAGTATTGAATATTCTACATTTTTAATTAGTATAAAAATAGTATGAATACCACATCCTTTTTAACTTTAACATACACTGCTCTAGTTCATAGAACAAAAATATGTTAGTTATTTTTCTCTTTGAAAATTTGTCAGTAATTAATTTTGGCTTTTTTATCTGAGCTTTTTTTTTTTTTTTTTGAACTGGGGATAGAACCCAGGGCCTACTGCTGAGCTAAATCCCCAAGCCCTATCTGAGCTTTCACATCATTATTCACAAAGAAATCTATTGCTTTTTTATTGAGAAGAGTAAGGAATGTTTATTGATACGTAGATACATAAGAATGTGAAAATATACACAATGGTATTTCATTCAGCCCTAGGAAAATTAAACTATGATGATTTCAGGAAAATAGATGTAAATAGAAAATATACCGAGTAAGATAAGAAAGACTCAGAATGGCAAAATCATGTGTTCTTTCTCATATATATCAAAGAATCTCTTTTTAATATACTTGTATTTATGTGAAGCTGTGGGTGGATTGAGTTCATTTAACTGGTATAGGTTGCAGAGATTAGAAAGTAGGGTTTTAAACAGTATGGTATGGAAGATATTCAACATGTGGAATACGAGTGTAGAATCAAGAATAATGAAGAGAGACTAGTATAAGTGGTGAGGGACAAAGGGCAGGCGGAAAAAAGAACTGAGGAAGCGAGGATGAGGTTGAATATCTACAAACATAACATAAGGCATCCTATTACTTTATAGGTTAGGTTAAAATAAATATTAAAATTTAAAACTAATACCATAATGTTTAATGCTATATACATGATGTTTGAGGAAAAATGCCAGCAAGTGATATCAAAATGAAAACAATATATTAATCTTATTTGATCTTAGTCCTATTATCCATAATTATTTGGTAAAAACATCATTTGTCTGCCAAATTTATGGTATCACTTAAAAAATTGCCTGTGATATAATAATTCCTTACTATAATAGAGAATTTTTATTATTAGATCAATTTTTATAATCTGTGATTTGATATATGTTTTAAGTTTCTTTTTACTTAAATTTGCTCCTCCTGACATTCACTCATAATAAATTATAATTTTCAATGTTAACATACTACTATAAAAATATGATTCAGCAGGGTTGTGAAATTGATCAATTAAAAGTTCATATTATCCATAAACTACAGAACATCTTCCACAAAGGTCATAGATACAAAGATGATAAACAAGAAGAATGATCCAAGTGCATATGATTGACTCTCATTTAGAATGGGGAATAAAATAGTCTAGGAGGCAGATTGAGGGAAGGAACTAGATGGGAGATGGAAGGAAGAGGAGAATGGATGCTGTGTGGGAAGGGACAAAAGATATGACACGATAGTCATGAGAATGAAAGGAAATCTGGAACTTTTAGAGATGAGGAGGTAGGGGAAATCTCCAGGATGAGTGAGAGACCTGGGATAAGGGAGGTACCCACGAATCAATGGGGGTAACCTAAGCTTTGACTTACATTGGTGTTATGGAACATTAAGAGGCCAACTCCTGTAGCCCTGATGGAGCACCAGTGGAGGGATAAAGACACACATACACCCACAAAACTTTCTAGGCAAAATTTTTCAACCCTAAAGGAAATTCAGAACTGAATTTTCGGGTCCATGTTGCCCTTTGCTTTATTGATGGCTGGTAATTTTTGTATAAAATAAGGTTTTGGGAGATTATAATTTGAAGTAGATATACAATATTTATATTGTTATATTAATGCTTTAGTTGGGGCCACTTTGTTCCCAATATCATTGCAAAAAATAAAATTGGAAAACAGAATTTTTGAGTACACATTCAGGAATATATATAAATTCCCCTTTCAAAAAATGTACGATAAGAAAATGTAATACAATATTCATTCAACTGAACGTCTGGGGGGAAAATATTGGACTTTGGGAAAGAGAGAATACCTAGGAACTTGAACTGTATGTCACAGGAATGGACCTGGGAATGGAATTATTATCCAGAAGATTCTCCTCCACCTAATGTTCCTAGATCTTTTTTACCAATGCCAAGCCCCTGAACAACATTCTCTATTCGGAACATGTAAGTACTAATGAAGCAAAGAGAAGTCTCTAGCTTTAGAGATATATAGTAAGTAAAGATTTCCAGTATGTCACAGGAGACACTCTTGGAAAGGGCACCCTCAAATCTGTTCATTGTAAGGAAAGCTGTTCAACAGTTAGACCATGGCAATTCTCAGTGAAATCTTCATTAGGCCCTCCCTGAAAATTCTCTTGTATCCTGGAGAGCCCTACCTTTTCTGTGATGTCACAAGTGTCATGGTGACAGCAACTGCCTCTTGGATATTCTTTGAGGACCTCTAGGTTTAACTCATTGACCCCTTATTCTGGCTAAACAGCCATTTGGGAGGGAGATAAAAGAGAAGGAAGCTGGCCTTCTGTCTTTGTATAAAAAAAAGGAAGAAATAAATGGTCCATGGGAAAGTTCAGTGAGACTTGGGTAGGGTTTGAGTTGATTTGCTGAAGAGATAGCCTTGATCTGAGCCTTCCACACATGGGAATCAGGAGTAGAAATCCTCTCAGAATCATCTGGACTTCACTGCTTGCTGTGGTTCCTGGAAGTCACAGAGTTTATATAATCAATTTCTTCATTCCAAAAGCCAGTTGTTGGGAAAGTTGTTCTACTGAGAGCTCATGGCTTTTACTCTTTTTGTCCTGAAGAAAATGGTCTGAAGAAACAAAGGAAATACAAGTATTGTCTCTTCAGCTAAGTGTAAACGCCTCCATGCTTTGGATACCTATAATGGAGTTTGTGTCTGACATTGATAATTGGGAAAGAAGAGCTTGTAGTTGAGACTTCATCATCTCAGACTTTCCACTAGTATTACTCTGAATACCATTCCCTGAGAGTGACTCTTCAGATTTCTCTGTCAATGGGTTTGATTAGCTGGCAGGTTTCTTTTCTTTCTTTCATTTTTTTTAAAATTTTTTATAAAAATTTATTGCTTTTTTAATTGGATATTTCTACATTTCCATTTCAAATATTAATTCCTTTCCCAGTTTCTTTTTCATAATTCTCCTATTCGATTTCGCTTTCCGTCTTCTATAACCCACCTTACTGCCTCCTGACATTGCCTTGAACCTGGAGTCAAACCCAGGGAGTACCAAGTACTTCTCCTTCCATTGGTGACCAACAAGGCTATCCTTTGCCACATATGCAGTTGGAGCCATAGTTCTGTCCATGTACAGTCTTTGAATATTAGTTTAGTACCAGAAATCTCTGGTTCCTTTGCATTGTTGTTCCTACGTGGTTCAAAGCACCTTCAGCTCTTCTAATCCTTTCTCAAAATCTACCAACAGGATGTCCGTTTTCAGTTCACTGGCAGCATAGACTCCTTAGCTTCATCACTCTTATCTACATTTGGTTGCTGAGTGTGTGTGTGTGTGTGTGTGTGTGTGTGTGTGTGTGTGTGTGTGTTTGTGTTTGTAGAGCTAAACAATAAATTCTCAACTGAGGAATATCAACATCCTTAGCCATCAGGTAAATGGAAATCAAAAAAAAAAAAAAAATCCTGAGATTCCACAGCACAACAATCAGAATGAATAAGATATATTTTGAGCCTCATTCAGTTATGGTGTTTGGTGAATTTTTAACATGGACTTTGTGCAACTAGGTCAAGAATTTAGAATCCACAAATTACGAAGCCAAATAAACTACATCCTATCCTTATGAACCTATTGAAGTGGAAGATTCACTGTACCGCAAGCCACTTTGCTCCCGTCCCATGTCATGAACCTTATGTTTGGACTGAAGAAAGAATCATGGTAAAACATCCAAAACCCTCAAGTCTGGCCCTGGAAACACAGGAAGGTAGATATTAGAGAACTGCTATCTAATGCAACTGCAGAAGTGCATTATATAGTCAATGTTGTTCTTTGCTTTCTTAATGTCTGGTAATTTTTGGATAAAATAAGGATTTGGGAGTTTATCATTTAAGTAAATACAAAATATTTACACTGTTCTATTCACTTTAGAGCTGGGCCCCCTTTGTTTCAAAATCGTACCAAAAAAAAAAAGTAATCGGATAATAGAACATTTGATTACACATTCAGCAATATATATATATATATATATATATATATATATATATATATATATATATATTCAACTATCAAGTAATGTACAATAAGAAAATGTAATAAAATATTCACTCAATTAAAGGTCTTTAGGGAAAATACTGGCCTTTAGAAAAGAGAGATATCTGAGGAAATTGAACTATAGACCAGAGGAATGTAACTAGGAATAAAATTAGTATCCAGTAGAATCTCCTGCACTCCATATTCCTAGATCTTTTCAACCCATGCCAAGCCACTGACTAACTTTCTCCATTCAGAGCATGTACCCACTAGTGATGCAGAGAGAATTCTGTAGCTTTAGAGATATGGAGTACGTAATGGTATCCACTGTGTCACAGCAGATGGACCTGGAAAGGAACCCTCGAATCTGGTCATTGTAAGGAAAGCTGTTCAGCAGGTAGGCCATGGCAGTTCTCAGTGACATCATAAATAGGACTTCCATGAAAAATCTGTTGTAACTTGGACAGCCCTACCTTCTTCTGTGATTTAACAAGTGTTGTCCTGACAGGAACTGCCTCTCAGATATTGCTTCAGTACCTCTCCCCTTTACTAATTGGCCACTAATTCAGAGTAAATAGCCATTTGGGAAAGAGAACAAACCAGATGAAGAGATGACAGGTGGGGAGAAGGAAGCTTAGCTTTTGTCTTAGTATAAAAAAATGAAGAAATAAGTGGTACTGGGGAAAGCTCAGAGAGCCCTTGGTAGGGGTTGAATGGTATTGCTGAAGAGATAGACTTGATCTGAGCCTTGCACATATGGTAATCAAGAGTTGGAAGCTTCACAGAAGCATCTGGACTTCCCAGTTCTTATAGTTCTGAGATGTCAGAGGGTTTTTATCATTCATTTCTTTATTCCACATCCAAGAGTTGGAGAGTGCACAGTTGTTTTTCTGATAGCTATGGCCTTTATTCTATTTGTCCAAAGTAAAGGTCCTAAAGAAGAAGGGATGGTCAAGTATTGTGTCCTCAGCTCAGAGTAAACTCCTCCAAGCTTTGGGTACCTATAGTGCAGTTTGTGTCTGACACTGATATCTGGGAGAGAGAAGTGCTTCTAGATGAGACTTCAACATCTTTGTCTTTCCACTAGTATTACTCTGAATACCACTTTATATTTTCGAGTAAATAACTGTGATTAGTTGATAGTTTTCCTTAATTTTATATCTTTATTGTTTTATTTGTTTTATCAAATTTTAGTGTTTTTAAACTGGATGAGTCTATATTTACATTTAAAATATTATTTCCTTTCTCAGTTTCCTGCCCATAAGATCACTACCTGTTCATAATCCTTTCTTCTCTAACCATACTTCTGCCCCTTGACATTCCCTTGAGCTGGGAGACAAACCAATGTAGGACCAAGTGCTTCTCCTTCCATTGGTGCCAACAAGGCCATCCTCTGCCACATATGCATTTGGAGCCATACATCTGTCTGTCCATGTTCATTCTTTGAATATTGGTTTATTACCAGAAAGCTCTGGTTCATTGACAATGTTGTTCTTTTGGTGTTAACAGCACCTTCAACTATTGTAATCCTTTCTCAAAATCTACCAACAAGATGTCCATTTTCAGTTCACTGGTTTGCCACTAACATTCACTTCTGCATTTGACATGCTCTAACTGTGTCTCTCAGGAAGTATCTATATATCCAGTTCCTGGTAGAATTCACTTCTTAGCTTCATAAATCTTATCTTGTTTGGGTGGCTGATATATATATATATATATATATATATATATATATATATATATATATATATATACTTTTGGTGGCTCCAACAGTTATGAAGTTAGGGGAAATTTTAATACGGATTCAGTGCAACTAGGACAAGAATGTAGAATCCACAAATTACAATGGCAAATAGATTCCCTCCTGTTCTTATGAAACTATTGAAGTTTAGGTTTCCCTGGTCCTGAAGTCATTCTTATCACTTCCCATCCTTCTCTATCTAATATTTGGCCTCAGGTAAGAATCATGGTAAAACATCCAAAAACCTCAAATCTAACCCTGAAACAATGGAACAGAGATATTGAAGAACCGAGATCAAAAGGGACCTGAGAACCAAATTCTATACTCTGTGTGGTCATATGCTTTACTGTTATCTGGGAATTTTTGGATGAAATAGAAATTTGGAGTTTACCACTTGAAGTAGGTACACCCTATTTACACTGTTATAATCACTCTAGAGCTGGGCGCCTTTGTTGAGAAAATCATTGCAGAAAATAGTAGTGGAAAAGAGAATTTTTGAGTACACATTCAGGAATAAGTATAAAGTCACCTATCAAGAAATATACAATAAAAATTGAAATACACATGCATTCAATTAAAGGTCTGTAGGGAAAATACTGGCCTTTGGGAAACAGAGAAAACGAAGAAAATTGAACTGTGTGTCAAGGGAATGAACCTGAGAAAATATTATCTAGAAGAATCTTCTAAACTCCTGTTCCTAAATCTTAGACCATGACTAACTTTTCCATTCAGAGCATGTAAGCACTAATGAAGCAAAGATAAGTCAGTAGCTTTAGAGAGATGGAGTACGTAAACATTTCCTGTCATGCACCCAACCTCTCGCCAGCAAGAACGACGCGCGGACACCAGTATCCTTCTGCAGCAAAGCGTTTATTGCATCTTGAAGAGGAAGAGACGGAGCCACAATATGGTGCTGCTTATATACACCCTAATGTGGTGTGTCCACCCCTTATTGGTCGCTTACCCATGATCTCATTGGCACGCCCTGGGGTGGGCAAAGTCTTGGCGTGAACACACTCTTGCACATTCGCACACAGCTAGTTTCCTGAAAGGAAGTCTGGATGGTGCAGCGAAGCCAGCACCATCTTGTAATGGCGAATGCTTTTGCCGCTTTCCACGTGGGGCACAGCGGAAGCCAGAGCCATCTTGTGATGGCGAATGCTATCGAGGCTTTCCACATCTTCCACTTTTTGTTTTACTAAACGAGGCTTGTCTAGGCCTCTGCAGTTACATTCATCTGTTGTGGCTCCTGTCTTAGGTCATTCCTCTAATGTCACAGCCATATCCGTCGTAGGTTAACCCTTTGGCCACCGGGCTCAATGTCTTAGATTGGTCTGTGCATAAGGAAAGTTGCCTGTCTCTGGATACCGCAGTGCTGTGTGACAGTAACTGCTAAACGACCTAGGGCGAACTCTACAATAGAGGTCAGCCAGAAAATGAGTTATTGGGGAAATCATGATCACCTTATCGTGTGCAATGAGGAAACCTCAGCAATGTAGAAGGGCTGATTAAAGAATCATTGAATCTCTCTTATCCTAGTGCAAAGGATCCACAAATCCATGGAATGCAAGAGCAGAGAACTCAGACGCTGACTAATTCCTGAGCATAGATAACCAAATTCCAGTGGAGGCCCCTTGTTCAATGGCCACAAGTGCTTGAGTGACAATGACCTTGTCATGTTTCTGTTGAGATCTGAGTTTGTAAACCAAACATAGCATGAACACTAATCCACAGCATATGGCTGTACGAAACAGAGCAACCCCCACCCATTCTTTGAAGTACTAGGAACCCAAATCCAAAGAGGCAGTGTGAGGGCTAGAGGTAGTTTCCGAGGGATCCATCCACGAGTCATTTCTAGGCGTCAGAATTATTTGTTTCAGTCGTTCCAGTAGCCAGAATGGGTTGTCTTCTTCATGCAGGAAAACACAAACAGCTCCCCTGGATCTTATTAAAATAGGTTCTAGGGCTTTCCATAGACCAGTCAAAACATCTTTCCATTTTACCATCTCTTTTGGTCTATCAGGCTCTGAACAGTGATGTTCAGCCGCAGTATGGCCTTGGGCATCAGTATTTAAAAAATTAAGGGTGAAGAGTGCCATGGAAACTGTTACTCTTGGTACTGGTGGTAGAGCCTCCTTGACTCCCACTTTTTGTTTAATTAAATAGGATTTGAGAGTGCGATCGGCACTTTCTACAATTCCCTGTCCTTGAGGATTATACGGGAAACCAGTCAGATGAGTCACATCCATCTGGTGGCAGAATTGTTGAAATTTTTGAGAAGTATAAGCTGGTCCATTGTCTGTCTTAAGGAGTTTGGGTTTACCCCAATCACTCCACGCCTCGAGGCAATGTTGAATTACATGCGAGGCCTTTTTCCCCTGTTAGAGGTGTAGCAAACATGATGCCAGAGCATGTATCAATAGAAACATGCAGATACTGAAGTCTTCCAAAAGAAGGGATATGAGTAACATCCATTTGCCAGACCTGTAGCAGTCGGATTCTTTGTGGATTAACTCCCACATGGGGTACAGGCAGGAATTGACAACAACTTTGACGTTGGGTAACTATCTCCCTAGCTTCTTTTCTAGTCAAAGCAAATCGGCAGCGTAAACTTTCAACTGCCACACGTAATTGTCTGTGAAATTCTCTTGCTACCTCTAACTGGGGGGACAAGGCTACTGCAATCACTCTTGTAGCTTGGTCTTCTAGGTCATTTCTGCGGGACATTTGAACAGGAAGGCCCGAGTGAGCTCTAATAGATGTATATAAATACAGGGGATCTCCTGCCAAAAAGGGTAGATTGGATTTGTTGAAAAATCTGAGCAAGTTTACTGGAAGGCCTGAGTAGTCCAGCCACCTCAAGAACCTTAACTGCATTAACCACATAGGAGGAATCTGAAACAATGTTAAGCGGGCCTGGGAAGGCTTCAAGGACCTCCAGCACCACTAAACATTCTACAACTTGGGGTGAGGTTTCATTATATGGCTTATATTCTACCTTATTATTGACCACATAAGCACCTACACCAGTTTTTGACCCATCTGTATACACTACAACCCCATCAACAAGTGGTTCCTGAAACATTATGTGTGGGAACACAGTGGCTTGGCTTAAGGCAAATTATAGGATCAGGTGTTTTGGATAATGATTATCAATCTGTCCAGTAAAGGAAGTAACTAACACTGCCCAAGCATTTGAAGTAGAAGCTAATGTTTGAACCTAAATTGCTGTGTATGATATTATCAAAATTTTGGGTTCTTTCCCAAAATGTGTAACAGCTGGTTTCAACCCACGGAGTGCAAGCTGAGCAACCGCATCTGGATACCAGTCAATAATCTTAGCAGGAGATGCATTGAGATGGATCCACAATAAAGGCCCATTCTGCCACAAGACAGCAGTTGGTAATTGTATAGTTTTGAAAACACATAAATCAAAAGGCTTGGTTTCATCAATGCGCTGTAATTGAGCATCCTGTAAGCCACTTTCTACAACTTGTAAGGCCTGGTTTGCGACTGGCGTCAATGTTCTCGGAGAGGAGATGTCAGGATTCCCTTCCAATATATCAAATAAAGGTTTCAACTCATCAGAGGGAATCTTTAAAAATGGTCTCAGCCAATTTATATCTCCCATTATTTTTTGGAAATCATTTAAGGTATGTAAATGGTCTCTGCGAGTCTCTAATTTCTGAGGAACTATTTTTCAGGATAAATGACCGATCACAGAAATAAGCCAATTTCTGGAATTTGAACCTTTTCTGTAGCGACTTGTAGCCAATGTTTTGATTAAGATGGGATATGAGGTCTGTAAGGCTGTTAAATCTCTATGGCACTTAAGAATATCATCCTTGTAATGGATCAAAAGCAAAGATGGAAATTGCTTCCTTATAAGTTCAAGAGCTAGTTGCACATATAGTTGCACATAGCAGGGCTATTGGACATGCCTTGAGGCAGGACTTTCCACTGAAATCTCTTATCAGGTTCAAGATGATTAACAGCTGGTATAGTAATTGCAAACCTCTGTCTGTTTTGTGGGCACAAGGGAATGGAAAAGAAACAATCTGTAATATCTTTAATTATTATCTTCCATTGTTTAGGTAAGGCAGAGAGCAAGGGTAGGCCTCGTTGGATTGAGCCAAATAAACGCATCAGTGCATTAATAGCTCTCAAATCATGGAGAAGTCTCCACTTTTCTGATTTTTTTTCTTTATCACAAAAATAGGAATATTCCATGGTGAAATAGAGGGTTCTAAATGACCAAGCTGCAATTGTTCATTAACTAACTTAGTGGCAGCTTCCAATTTTTCAGAGGATAGAGGCCATTGAGGAATCCATGTGACTTCCTCTGTAAGCCAGGGTATGGGCATAGAACCCTTAATGGCCCCTAGGAAAAACCCAGGCCATGCCTTCCTACATTACCTTCTTGTGGGACTGGTTCTAATCTTCCTTGTTCTTTTTTTCCTAATCCCTTCCCTTCCTTGTAACCCATTCTCTTCATAATCTCAACAGCTTGTTGAGAATACTCATTGGTCAATGTCGGTCCTAGATCCTGTAAGATGTCCCTCCCCCACAGGTTAACAGGAAGAGGGAGGACGTAAGGAATTAACCTTCCTGATTGGCCTTCTGGAGCATGCCAGATCAAGGAACGTGAACAGATAGTGGGGCTGGCCTCATACCCTAATACTTGTAAGGAATAGGATGATTGAATGACAGGCCATGCCTTAGGCCACCAGCTGGAGGAGATAATACTCTTATCAGCCCCTGTATGTAGAATCCCCATAAAAGTTTCCCCTTCTATATTCAACTCTAAAGAGGGTCTGGAATTAAGGTCCATCATTAAATAAGCATAATCCGTCCCAGAAGAGCCAAACTTCGCGGTGTCTCTAGGGACGCCAGAAGAAGGAAAATGATCATGTAAACTTGAAAGGATAATCAATTGAGCAATCCTGTCACCTGAGGAGATGGAAAAAATGCCTTGAGGGCAAGAGCAGAGAACTTGAAGTTTGCCCGTTTAATTTTGATCTATTATTCCAGAGTGAACAATAAGTCCCTTTAAGGTTAAAGACGATCGACCCAAAATAAGGTCGACACTTCCCACGGATAAGGGGCCTTTGTAGTCAGTGGGGACAGGTTGTACACCCATCTGTGGATTTAGCTTGAATTGGGTGGTGGAACGGAGGTCCTCTCCTGTTGAGCCTATTGTAGCTCTGTGGACCAAGGTGTCCACTTGCTGTGAGGTGGAATCCCATATGTTTTGGGGCCCTGAGATTTGGGGGCCAGATACTCGTTTTTTCACCCCATTCTGCCTGGGAAGGACCAGGCTGAATTAGCCTGCCTCTGATATCTTTAACTGAGCAACACTCACTGGCCCAGTGATAGCCTTTCACACACTTAGTACACAGTCCTGGTGCTCTCCTCTTTGTGAGGGGCTGACACTCTTCTTTCAGATGTCCTGGTTTTCCACAGTTATAGCAGACCCTCCGATCACCTGTATCTGAGCGCTTTTGGCCCTGTAGGATAGCAACCTCGAGGCCAGCATTAGTAAGCAGGCCTCCAAGTTCTTGGCAAACTCTCAGCCAGTCCTGTAACCCTTTGAAATTACTAGGTGTAATAGCTTCTCTGCATTCCTGTGTGGCTTGTTCATATACCAACTGCTCCACCAAAGGTTATTGCCTGTTCAGGGTCTCCAAAGATCCTGCCTGCTGCCTCTGTCATCCTAGCCACGAAGTCTGAGAATGGGCTCCTGGGGGCCTTGTATAACTTTGTTAAGTGTCCCCCAGACTCTCCCTTCCTGGAAAGTGCCTTCCATGCCTTAATGGCAGCAGCGAAGATTTGAGTGTATGCTCCCCAGTTATAATTTGATTATTGGCATACTGCCCTTGTCCTGTTAACAGGTCAAGTCTCCAATCTCTCTGATCGCCTTCAGCAATGGCATTGACTTTGGCCTGTCCCTGAGAGGCGTCATACCACAAGGCTTTCCATTCCATATATTGTCCCATATTAGGGAGCGCAGACTTCACTGTTGTCTGCCAGTCTCCTGGAGTCACGGCCAGAGTAGCAAGCCTCTCGACTTGAGAAATGGTGAAATAGGCACTAACTCCATTGTTATGGATCGACTTGGCAAGTTCCTTAGTTTGAATATATTCTACTGGTGTGTGAACACGGCCTCCATCAGCATCCTCAAACACCAGAAATGCCTGCTGTATCTTTTCTGTTCATCTTTAGTGAGAAAGGAATCTGAGTGAAATCTTTCCATATAAAGTGGAGGGGCGCTGGGGCTTATAGGCCAGAAAACTGCATGGTTTCCACCTCCCACTTTCTTCTGTCTTTTACCCAACCTGTCAGCTCATCGTTCATCTGGGTGGTATCTTTCTTCTTCATAGACAGCTGGCTCATCTTCTAAATCCTCTTCCTCAGAGGGCCTAAGCTCATCTGTTTCTGAACTATCAAGCCCCAAAGCCTCTAACTCCTTTACCAGATAAAGGCTTTTCTTTTTCCGGGCTTTCTCCTCCTTTCCCTGTTTCTCTCCCGGGGCGTCCTTTCCCCTATTTCTCGATTCCTTGGATCTAACGTCCTAGAAAGGGCCTTTTTTCTTAGATGTACATTTTCTCTTTGAGCTCTTTAATCTTTCATTCCACTCTATTTGTGACATGCTGTCCTTTAACCCCCCTAATGCCCCCTGTCCTGCTATTACTGTTGAGTGGCATTTCTCAATTTCTAGGTACGACTTCTGACTGTTCGTAGTGGCAGCCGCAAAATTGAAAACCTAAAGAGAAAGAATGAGCGCTGCCAAAACGATAACAAAAGCTTCCACCGCATCTTCTAATGGGGGAGACAGATGAGAGAGATGAAGACCAAACATGCCTCTCAGATCTTACCTTCTCATCCTGCAGTTCTGGACCCTCTCCGCAAACAGTGGGTCTCCTCGGCCCCGGCAATGGTGAGGCATTATTCCCGTGTTTCGGCACCAAATATCGTACGCCCAACATCTCGCCAGCAAGAACTACGCGCGGCCACCAGGATCCTTCTGCAGCAAAGTGTTTATTGCATCTTGAAGAGGAAGAGAACGCGACCCAGAATGGCACTGCTTATATACACCCTAATGTGGCGAGTACATGCCTGATTGGTCGCTTACACATGATCTCATTGGCATGCCCCTGGGTGGGCAAAGACTTGGAGTGAACACATTCTTGCCCATGCGCACACAGCTAGTTTCCTGAAAGGAAGTCGGGATCACACAGCAGAAGCCAGCACCATATTGTAATGGCGAACGCTATCGCGGCTTTCCACATGGAGCAAAGCAGAAGCCAGCGCCATCTTGTGACGGCAAATGCTATTTTGGCTTTCCACAATTTCCGCTGTGTCACAGAAAACATACCTGGAAAGGGCACCCTCAATCTGGTCAATGTAAGGAAATCTCTTTAACAGATAGGCCATGGCAGGTCTTAGAGACATCATCATTAGTTCATTCCTGAAAAATCTCTAGTTTCCTGGAGAGACAAAGCTTCTTCTGTGATGGCACAAATATTGCTGTGACTGCAACTGATATTTAGATATTCCTTCATTACCTCTAGGGTTTACTAATTGGCCTCTAAGTCATTTGGGAGTGAGAAAAATGAAGATGAAGAGATATGAGAAGTTAATTAAGCTGGCTTTCTGTCTTGGTAAAAAAAAAAAGAAAGACATATGTGGTCCTCGGAAAGTTCAGTGAGGCCAAGATAGGAGTTGTGTGGTATCGCTAAAGAGATAGCCTTGATCTGAACCTTCCACATATGGGAATCATGAGCTGCGAGCCTCTCAGAAGCATCTGAACTTTGCTGTTCTTATGGTTCCTAAAATTCAGAGAGTTTATACCATTCATTTCTTTATTACAAAAGCCAAGTATTTTCAAGAGCACAATTGTTATCCTGAGCTCATGACCTTTACTGTTTTTGTCAAGAAGAAAGGTACTAACGAAGAATGGAAGTACAAATATTGTGTTGCTAAACAACATGCTTTGGACACCTATAGTGAAGTTTTTGCTGACACTAATATTACCGAGACAGAAGTGCTTCTAGTTGAGACTTCATCATCTCAGTCTTTCCACTAGTATTACTCTACCACTTCAGATTTACGAGTCAATATGTGTGATTACTTGGCAGCTTTTACTTTGATTTATATCTTTCTTTTTTTTTTATTTTTAGCAAATTTTATTGCTTTTTTTAACTGGATGTTTCTATATTTAAATTTCACATATTTTCCTTTCCCAGTTTTCTGCCATAAGATCCCTACACATTCCCATTTACTTCTTCTCTAACCAGCCTTTCTCCTGAATGACATTACCTTGAACTGAAAGATGTACAAGGGATTACAAGGGCTTCTCTTTCCAATGTTGCCCAAAAAGTCCATCCATTGGCACATATGCATTTGGAGACATACCTCAGTCCATGTACTTTTTTGTATATACGTATAGTACGAGAAAGCCCTGGTTCATTGGCATTGTTGCTCTTATGGGGTTGAAAGTACCTTCAGCTCTTCTAATCATTTTTCAAAATTTACCAATAACAGGTCCGTTTTCAGTTCACTGGTTTGCTACTAGCATTCACTTCTGTATTTGACATGCTGTATCTGTGTCTCTCAGGAAATAACTTTTTCCAGTTCATGGCCGAATGCACTCCTTACCTTCATCAATCTTATCTAGTTAGTTTGGCTGATGTATATACATGATTTTGGTGGCTCCTACACCTATGTGGTTAAGTTGAAAGTTAACATAGGTTCTGAACAACTATGTCAAGAATGTAGAATTCACAAATGACAGTTTCATATAATTCTGTTTCTGTGAACCTATTGAAGTAGATGTTTTACTGCTCTTCAAGGCATGTTTCTCCCTGCACATCATCCAGTATCTTAGGATTGGCCTGAAGAAAGAATCATGTTGAAACATCCTAAACCCTCAAGTCTAGCCATGGAAAACTGGAAGCTACGTAGTGTAGTACTGTTATCAAATGGGACTAGAGAACCGAATTCAATAGTGCAAAATGTCCTTTGTTTTCCTGACGTCTGGAAATTTTTCGTAAAATAAGGATTTGGGAGTTTATCATTTGAAGTAGGTTCACAGTATTTACACTTTTATAATCACTGTATAGCTGGACTCACTCGTGACAAAAATCAAGAAAATGGAATTGGACAACAAAATTTTTGAGTACACATT
This sequence comes from Rattus norvegicus, assembly GCF_021556685.1. NCBI lineage: Eukaryota > Metazoa > Chordata > Mammalia > Rodentia > Muridae > Rattus > Rattus norvegicus. Next base: position 52,724,279 of record NC_141555.1, on the reverse strand, counting down.
GAGGAATATTTACAAAGTCCCTCATCAAGGAATGTACAATAAGAAATTGAAATACAATATTCATTCTATTCAAGGTCTGTAGGGAAAGTGTTAACCTTTGAGAAACGGAGAAACCCTAGAAAATTGAACTGTATGTCACAAGAATGAACCTGTTACATATAGATTAAAAATATTATCTAGAAGAATCTCCTACACTCTATGTTCCTAGATCTTTTCTACCCATACCAAGCCCCTGACTAACTTTCTCCATTCAGAGAATGTAACCACTAATGAAGCAAAGTGAAGTATCTACTTTAGAGAGATGGAGTACATAAAGGTGTCCTCTGTGTCAAAGGAGACACACCTGAAAAGGGCACCCTAAAATCTGGTTAATGTAAGGAAATCTGTTCAGCAGGTAGGCCATGGCAGTTCTCCCTGACATCATCATTAGGCTCTCCCTGAAAACTCTCTTGTAACCTGGAGAGCACTGGCTTCTTCTGTGATGTCACAACTGTTGTCATGACTGCAACTGTCTCTCAGATATTCTTCAGTACCTCTAGGGTTTACTAATTTACCTCTAATTCAGAGAAAATTAGAGAGTGATAACAAAGTGGATGATGAGATTGGAAATGAGGGGAAGGAAGCTGGCCTTCTGTCTTGGTATAAAAAACAAGGAAGAAATATGTGGTCCTTTGGAAAGCTCAGTGAGCCCTTGGTAGGGATTGAGAGGTATCTCTGAAGAGATAGTCTTGAAACAGGGAAACAGGAGTTGGGAGACTCTCAAAAGCTTCTGGACTTCCCTGTTCTTATGGTTCCTGTATGTCAGACGGTTTATATCATTCATTTCTTTATTCGAAAACCAAGTGTTATGAAGGGCACAGTTGAATTCCTGAGAGCTCATGACTATACTCTTTTTGTCAAGATGAAAAGGTCCTAAGGAAGAAGGGAAAACAAGTATTTTGTCCATAACTCAAGTTAAACTCCTCAATGCTTTGGAAACCTATGGTGCATTTTGTGTCTGACACTGATATCTGCGAGAGAGAAGTGCTTCTAGTTGAGACCTCATCATCTCAGTCTTATACTAGTATTATCTTGAATACCACTTCAGATTTCTGAGTCAATATGTGAGATTACTTGGCAGCTTTCTTTTCTTTCATATCATTCATGTTTTTTTTATATTTTAGCCATTTTTTTTCTTTTTTAACTAGATGTTTCTACATATACATTTAAAATATTTCCTTTCCAAATTTCCTGCGCATAAGATCCCTAACCATTCCATTACCTTCTTCTCTAACCAGCCTTTCTGCCGCATGAAATTCCCTTGATGTGGGAGACAAACTGTGGAGGACAAGGCCACTCTTTCCAATGTTGCCCAAAAGGCCATCCTCAGGCATATATTCATTTTAAGCCACTGGTCAGTCCATGTACTTTTTTTGTATGTTGGGCTAGTACGAGAAAGCTCTGGTTCATTGGCATTGTTTTTCGTATGGGTTTGAAAACACCCTCAGCTCCTCTATCCTTTTTCAACATTTACCAACAAGAGGTCTGTATTCAGTTCACTGGTTTACTACTAGCATTCAATTATGTATTTGACATGCTATATCTGTGTCTCTCAAGAAATATTCATATCTGGATCCTGGAAGAATGCACTTCTTACCTTTGTAAATCTTATCTAGTTTTTTTGACTGATGTATACATATATATTTTTGATGGCTCCAACACCTAAGTGTTTAAGTGTAATGTTAAAATGGATTCTGCCCAACTATGTCAAGAACATAGAACTCACAAATGACCATTTCAAAAATACTCCTTCCTGTTTTTATAAACTTATTTAAGTAAATGTTTTACTGGTCCTCAAGCCATTCTTCTCCCTGCCCATCATCTGGTATCTTATGTTTGTCTTTAAGATAGAATCATGTTAAAACCTCCTAAAACCTCAAATCTGGACATAGGAATTCTGGAAGCTAAATAGTGTAGAACTGATATCAAATTGGACAAGAAACCAAATCCAATTACATGTTGTCCTTTGCTTTACTGATGTCTGGTAATTTTTTGAAAAAATAAGGATTTGGGAGTTTACCATTTGAAGTAGGTACACCATATTTACAATGTTATACTCACTGTATACCTGGGCCCGCTTTGTGACCAAAATCATTGCAGAGAATGGAATTGGAAAACAAAGTTTTTGAGTACACATTGAGGAATATTTACAAAGTCCCTTGTCATGCCCAACCTCGACTAACAAGACGTGACCAACGAAGATCTTCTTCAAGCAGTTTTACTCAGGACCCTTGATACAATCTTCAGATCCCAGGGAATCCCCGGAGCACACTTAAAGAGCTAGTGCTGGCCAATCCTAGCAAGCAATGTGGGTCAATCAGATAGGCTGTCACTATGCAGAAGCTAGTAGGCCAGGCAGGCATAGACAAATAAGGACTTGCTTACTACAAGGATAGTGCACCATTGGGAGGGTGGAAGGCGGAAACCAGTGCCATCTTTGAGGTCCACCACGTCACAGTGGCCTAGAATTCCCCCTTTTTGTTTAACTAATGAAGCAGGCAAAGGCACCACTGATCGTGGTGACCCCCACCCAACCCCCTGTCTTAGGATCATCTGTTCATTAAACCAGTCTTAGTACACCTCATCTCCCACAAGTTTCCATGCCATAGATAGAAGGTAGGTTGCCCATCACTGGGCAGGGTCACTCACACATACTCAGGCATGAGGTACAACAAGGTCTACTGAGTGACCATAAGAGAGACTTGAGGGGACTGTCCTGCTTCAATGGCTGCAAATACGTGTACCACCATAACTGTGCCGCCTCTGAACAAACCTCATTCTACATAGACACCACTGGCACACTAGGGAGACTAGCAGCAAGAGTCCAGCTAGGGTTCCCATACCCACCCACTCCCTCAGATGATTCATAGCAACAGCAGTCCAAGATGACAATCCCGCAGCCAGTCTAGCATCTGGACGTGTGGAGTTCATCTTCAGGATGGCTACATGTAGCTGATCCATTAAGGAATCAAATTCTCCTGGCCAATTGCCTAGAAGATAACTTGACAACTGTTTAACCAAATTAGAAGAGTGGGCTTAAAGTCATGACGTATTGTCATGAGTCTCGGGAACAATGATAGTGTCCCCCACGGGGGCTCTGTTTGGACCAGCATTTGAGTCACACCGAGAAGTGTCAGCAACAGCAGGATCATCATTCTTGTAGCACCTCCTTGTCAATCTTTCAGGAACCCACAACGGATCTTGCCGATCCTGAGGAAACACACAAACAGACACTCTTGCCCATGCCAACATGGGATCTGGTCCATGCTATAAGCCAATGATCACATCTTTCCATTTCACATAACTTTCAACGTGCCCACCCGACACTGATGTCGGTCAGCGGCAGAAAGGCCGTCATCAACCAAAATTAAAAAAAAAAAATAAGAGTAAAAGTGTCTAAGGATATCTGTTCCTTGGGGATTCTACCACGGCCTAATCCCCCTTTTTGTTTAATTACGCATTCCTTCAAGGTACAATGGGCTTGCTCAACACCACCTTGACGTTGGGGATTATAAGGCAGGTCATGGCACATCCATCCATTTATAAAAGAATTTGAAAGATTTGGCAGTTTATGCTGGGCCATTATCAGTTTTTAAATGTTGAGGCTTTCCCCAAGCAGCCCAGGATTATAGGCAGAGTCCAACATTTCGTGCATTTTCTCCACTCATAAGGGTAGCATGAATGACACCTCAACAAATATCCACAGAATCATGAATGTATTTTAGAGTCCCAAATCCAGATATGTGAGTTACATCCACTTGCCAAAACTTTAGGGGCAAGAGGCCTCTAGGATTAATCCCTACACTAGGGGGATGGTGAAAAGTGATACACTGTTGACATCCTAAAACTATCTGTACAGCATCTTCTCAGGACAGAAGAAACTTCTGCTCTAAGGTCTTCGTAGGAACATTAAATTGTTTATGAAACTGTTGGGCTTGATCCAATGATGAGCTAAAGAATATGAACTCCATGAGGGTACATCTATCCACAAGATCATTTCAATAACTGAGAGGAATAGGCAAAGCTTTATGAGCTCTAATATTTTGGACAAAAAACTTGTGACCTCTTTCTCAGATCAATTCCTGAAGTTCCCACAGCAGCTGGCATAATGTGCTCCTAATTTTAATAGGGCCATGCACTTCTAATATTTTAACTGCATTATGAAGTATCATGAATCAGAGAGCAAATTAAAGGCAAAAGAACACTTTTTATACACTTCCTGCACAATCTTGAGTTCAATTATTTGTGGAAAGCTGGGTTGATATTGACACAAAATTGGCTCTTGATGGTTAATCACATAAGCTCCACAGCCATTTTTGGATCCAACTGTAAAAATGTTTGGCGCCCCCTGTATAGGAACACTGAAAGATCACGGGATTTTTTTTAAAGAAGGATAGCAAAGAGTGTTAATGGATAATGATTATCTATCTCTCCATGGAATCTACAGCAAAATATAGACCAATCATCCACAGTGCCACACAAGATCTTCATCTACTAACCTGTATAGGGCACAATGATTGAGGATGGCGAAACACCAAATTATTGTATGCACTGTTGGATCCCATTCAGGGCTAATTATGCAACTGCTGAAGGATAATTCTCTACTGTTCTAGCTGGAGAAGCATTGGGATAAACCCAAAGCAGAGGGCCATCTTGCCACAACAATCCTGTGGGCTGCATGTAGGTGCCTAGAATGCATAGCACAATGTCTGCCCCCTCCTTTCATCGATGTAAAATTGTGCCTTGTAATCCTTTTTCAACCTTCTTTAAAGCTTCCCTTGCTTCGTCTCTCAATTGTGTAGGAGAATCACATAAGAAGAAAAAAAAAAAAAAAAAAAAAAAAAAAAAAACAGCCGCCACACATACATAAGAGCACCAGTGGAAGGGGAACACCTTGGTCCTGACAAGACAGAAGTCCCCATAAAAGGGGATTGTTTTGAGGAGGCACAAATGGGAGAGGAAGGGGAGCTAACACTCATATAGAAGGGGATGTGTAAGGGATTCGGGGATGTTTCCCAGAAACTGGGAAAGGGAGTAAAAATTGAAATGTTATAAAACAAAATAACCAAGTTAATAAATATGGAGAAAAAAATAAATTTTCAACATGTTTAGTCATAAGGAAAATGCAAATCAAAACAACCCTGACATTCCACCACACACCAGTCTGAATGGGTACAAAAAAAATCTTAGGTAACTGCAGATTCTGTCAAGGATGTGGAGACAAAAAAGAACACTCCTCCATTGCTGGTGGGATTGCAGACTGGTAAAAAACATTCTGTGATTCTGTCTGAGAGCTTCTTTAGAAAACTGGCCATTGCACTATCTATATACCCAATTAAATCTCCCATGTGCATATACCCAAAACATTCTCCAACATACAACAAAGACAAATGCTCCACTACATTCACAGAAGAAGCTGGAAAGTACCCAGATGCCCTTCAAGAGAGGAATAGATACAGAAAATGTGATACATCTACATAATGGAATACTACTCATCAATCAAATATAACATCATATAATTCATAGGAAAGTGGGTGGAACTAGAGAATATCAACCTGAGTGAGGTACGACAATCACAGAAAAAACACACATGGTATGCAGTCAATGATAAGTGGATAGTAACCCAAATGCTCGAATTACACAAGATGCACAGACCACAGGAATCTCAAGAAGGATGAGCAAAATGCGGATGTTTCACTCATTCTTTAATAGGGGAACGACAATACCCATAGTAGGGCATAGGGTGGCAAAGTTTAGAGAATGAAGGAACAATAATTGAGAGACTGCCCCACATGGGGCCCATACATTTACAGCCACCAAACTAGATAAGATGGATGAAGCAGCAAAGAAGTGCAGGGCAACAGGAATCGGATGTAGATATCTACTGAGAGAAAAAGTCAGAGTATGGTGAATACTTAGGCAAATGCCAGCAGCAAAGCACTGAACTGAGAAAGGAATCCTGGCTGAAGAAATCAGAGCAAGGCCAGAAAGAGCTGAAGGGGCTTGAGACACCATATGAAAAGAAAATGCCAACCTACCAGAGCTTCCAGAAACTAAGCTACTACCCAAGGACTTTACATGAACTAACCTTGGTCTCCAAAATCATAGATATCACTGAATGCCTAGTAGGGACACCAGTGGAAGGGGAAGTCTTTGGTCCTCCCAAGACTGAACCCCCAGTGAATGGCATTGTTGGGAGAAGGACAGTAATGTGGGGGTGGATCGGGAGAGGAACACACCTATAGAAGGGGAGGGGGAGGTGCTAGGGAGATGTTAGCCTGGAAACCTGGAAAGGGAATAACATTTGAAATGTAAATAAGAAATACCCAACTTAATAAAGATGGAAGAAAAAAAGACACTCTCTCTGGAAGAGTAGAATGTATGATTTTCCATTCAGGATCTGTGGGAAGAATTGTGGACACCTATGCAAATGTGGAATAACCCTAGAGAACATTGGAAACATTTGGTTATTTCTGGATACTCCTGTGTTGGTAGGAACATCTTGGGGAAAAATGGGAGATCCAAGTTCTCCATGTCTAGATAGGGAAGGATGTTGGGAACCTGGAATTTGTGGGGAAAGTACCTGTCCCAGTTTGTCAGTAGAAGATTCAGCAGAAGGTGGCCCAGGCAGAGGGTGATACTTGAGTCTTTCAATGTTCTCTCCAGTACAGTGTTTTGTAGATGTTACAGGCACTCTGGCTACCAACTTGTCAAAGTCCATATGTTCTTCAAACCTAGTAGACATAACCCGCTTTTTTTTTTTTTTCATCTTCCCAAAAATGGGCACTAAAGATGAGGCCACTCTTTTACGTAGCAGGCTGTAAACCAGATGTTCTGGTAACCCTGGTCAGTGGGTTACGCAGTGATCTCCTATCCTTGGTCAGCGGATTACTCATGCCCTCAGGAAACATCTGAGGAAGTGGAACTGTCCATTTCTTGTTTTCCGTCAGTTCCCTTCTGGGGTCTTGGACCCCCTTATTGACTGAAGCCTTTATATGATCTTTGAGTTCCTGTAGCTTTTCTGTACCACGAGCATCAGGTTTTCTGAATCTCTGGTCTTCATAGGGTTTTGGGCATCTGAACATGTGCCAAGTCCGTCTAAGTAGTCCCGGAGTTGCAAAGTCGCTCGGGTCTCTGCTGTTCAAGTGCTTCCCCCGTTGGGGTAGGATGATGTAATCTGGTTGGGGGACACTGAAGGTCCCCCGCGGCGGAGACTGGGAACCCTTCAAGTGCTTCCCCCATTGGAGTCCGGAGTTATAATCCACTTGGGGGACACTGAAGGGGTTCCCAGGCCATGGGGGCTGGGAAATCGGCGGTGCAAGGTCAGAGGGTAAAATCCGGGATGAAGCTTTTGGCCTCTCTCCACACATCTGGTCGTTTAGTCGTTAATTGAACAAGAAATGGCGAATGGGCTACTACTCATGAAGGGGCAGTGAATGTACTTGGTAGTGGTGAGTCATGGTGAGCATCAGTTGAGCTGTATCATTTGAGTATGGCTCTCTCCCCGAGAAGTGTGGACAAGTCTGGAAGGCAAAACAGGGCAAACTCGAGTGACCGTTGATTTCAGTAACAACCGAAGCTCGAGAGGGGCTGTCCTCGACTCTGCCCGAGTCATTCGCGAGGTCTGCACGGGGCAATGACGAGGTCTGCACGGGGCAGTCGCGAGGTTTGCACGGGGCAGTGACGAGGTCTGCAGGGGGCAGTTGCGAGGTCTGCATGGGGCAGTCGCGAGGTCTGCATGGGGTAGTAGCGAGGTCTGCACAGGGCAGTCTCGAGGTTTGCACGTGACAGTCGAGAGGTTTGCACAGGGCAGTGACGAGATCTGCACGGGACAGTAGCGAGCTTTGCATGGGGCAGTCGCGAGGTCTGCACAGGGCAGTCCCGAGGTTTGCACGGGGCAGTCGCGAGGTTTGCACGAGGCAGTCCCGAGGTGTGCACGGGACACTCGTGAGGTCTGCACCGGACAGTCAAGAGCTGCCTCACTTTACAGTTCAGCTTGTAGTAGTGGGCGATCATCCAAGCTTTCTGAATGAGGAGGAACCCTGTCGACTCTCTTCCTTTGAGTCCAGAGTGCTACCTGCTCTTGTGCCCACTGTCAGGAGCCAAGACAAGGGATTCTGGAAGGAGCAACATGAATGGAAAGGGCAAGGTGTGCTTAGGACACTGTGCGGTCAAGCAACTCAGTGTAGATCCCTCTAAGCAGAGGTCATCAGTGGTGCAGTGATGTGTCTTGGAGCCTCATAACCGAAAGGGAAAGACTGATCCAGACCCTTGCTCCTCAGAGACTGCAGGGACTAGAAAATCACTGGTGGACTGTGTTAGGGAATGAACATGTGATAGGATTTGAATAGAGCATAGAGTGCATGGGATTGATATTCCATGTGACTTCCAGGTGTTACTGTGATGCTTCTGCCTTGATGTCTCACTCACTATTTTTTCTTGTCCTAAAGCTCTTAATATTCTTTCCATGATGATATTTTTGAAATATTGAGTATGCTACACAATGGAATGTATTTCCTTTAGTCACGTATATTGAAATTCTAAATGTCCCTTTTTTTTTTTTTTATTAACTTGAGTATTTCTTATATACATTTCAAGTGTTATTCCCTTTCCCGGTTTCCGGGCAAACATCCCCCTCACCCCTCCCCTTCCTTATGGGTGTCCCCTTCCCAACCCTCCCACCATTGCCGCCCTCCCCCCATAGTCTAATTCAATGGGGGTTCAGTCTTAGCAGGACCCAGGGCTTCCCCTTCCACTGGTGCTCTTAATAGGATATTCATTGCTACCTATGGGGTCAGAGTCCAGGGTGAGTCCATGTATAGTATTTAGGTAGTGGCTTAGTCCCTGGAAGCTCTGGTTGCTTGACATTGTTGTACTTTTGGGGTCTCGAGCCCCTTCAAGCTCTTCCAGTTCTTTCTCTGATTCCTTCAATGGGGGAGGTATTCTCAGTTCAGTGGTTTGCTGCTTGCATTTGCCTCTGTATTTGCTGTATTCTGGCTTTGTCTCTCAGGAGCGATCTACATCCGGCTCCTGTCGGTCTGCACTTCTTTGCTTCATCCATCTTGTCCAATTGGGTGGCTGTATATGTATGGGCCACATGTGGGGCAGGCTCTAAATGGGTGTTCCTTCAGTCTCTGTTTTAATCTTTGCCTCTCCCTTCCCAGCCAAGGGTATTCTTTTTCCTCATTTAAAGAAGGAGTGAAGCATTCACATTTTGATCATCCGTCTTGAGTTTCGTTTGTTCTAGGGATCTAGGGTAATTCAAGCATTTGGGCTAATAGCCACTTATCAATGAGTGCATACCATGTATGTTTTTTCTGTGATTGGGTTAGCTCACTCAGGATGATATTTTCCAGTTCCAACCTTTGGCCTACGAATTTCATAAACTCGTTGTTTTTGATAGCTGAGTAATATTCCATTGTGTAGATGTACCACATTTTCTGTATCCATTCCTCTGTTGAAGGGCATCTGGGTTCTTTCCATTTTCTGGCTATTATAAATAAGGCTGCAATGAACATAGTGGAGCACGTGTCTCTTTTATATGTAGAGGCATCTTTTGGGTATATGCCCAAGAGAGATATAGCTGGATCCTCAGGCAGTTCAATGTCCAATTTTCTGAGGAACCTCCAGACTGATTTCCAGAATGGTTTTACCAGTCTGCAATCCCACCAACAATGGAGGAGTGTTCCTCTTTCTCCACATCCTCGCCAGCATCTGCTGACACCTGAGTTTTTGATCTTAGCCAATCGCACTGGTGTGAGGTGAAATCTCAGGGTTGTTTTGATTTGCATTTCCCTTATGACTAAAGATGTTGAACATTTCTTTAAGTGTTTCTCAGCCATTCGGCATTCCTCAGCTGTGAATTCTTTGTTTAGCTCTGAACCCCAATTTTTAATAGGGTTATTTGTTTCCCTGCGGTCTAACTTCTTGAGTTCTTTGTATATTTTGGATATAAGGCCTCTATCTGTTGTAGGATTGGTAAAGATCTTTTCCCAATCTGTTGGTTGCCGTTTTGTCCTAACCACAGTGTCCTTTGCCTTACAGAAGCTTTGCAGTTTTATGAGATCCCATTTGTCGATTCTTGATCTTAGAGCATAAGCCATTGGTGTTTTGTTCAAGAAATTTTTTCCAGTGCCCATGTGTTCCAGATGCTTTCCTAGTTTTTCTTCTATTAGTTTGAGTGTGTCTGGTTTGATGTGGAGGTCCTTGATCCACTTGGACTTAAGCTTTGTACAGGGTGATAAGCATGGATCGATCTGCATTCTTCTACATGTTGCCCTCCAGTTGAACCAGCACCATTTGCTGAAAATGCTATCTTTTTTCCATTTGATCTTTTGGCTCCTTTGTCAAAAATCAAGTGACCATAGGTGTGTGGGTTCATTTCTGGTCTTCAATTCTATTCCATTGGTCTATCTGTCTGTCTCTGTACCAATACCATGCAGTTTTTATCACTATTGCTCTGTAATACTGCTTGAGTTCAGGGATAGTGATTCCCCCTGAAGTCCTTTTATTGTTGAGGATAGCTTTAGCTATCCTGGGTTTTTTGTTATTCCAGATGAATTTGCAAATTGTTCTGTCTAACTCTTTGAAGAATTGGATTGTTATTTTGATGGGGATTGCATTGAATCTGTAGATTGCTTTTGGTAAAATGGCCATTTTTACTATATTAATCCTGCCAATCCATGAGCATGGGAGATCTTTCCATCTTCTGAGGTCTTCTTCAATTTCTTTCCTCAGTGTCTTGAAGTTCTTATTGTACAGATCTTTTACTTGCTTGGTTAAAGTCACACCGAGGTACTTTATATTATTTGGGTCTATTATGAAGGGTGTCGTTTCCCTAATTTCTTTCTCGGCTTGTTTCTCTTTTATATAGAGGAAGGCAACTGATTTATTTGAGTTAATTTTATACACAGCCACTTTGCTGAAGTTGTTTATCAGCTTTAGTAGTTCTCTGGTGGAACTTTTGGGATCACTTAAATATACTATCATGTCTTCTGCAAATAGTGATATTTTGACCTCTTCTTTTCCGATCTGTATCCCCTTGATCTCCTTTTGTTGTCTGATTGCTCTGGCTAGAACTTCAAGAACTATATTGAATAAGTAGGGAGAGAGTGGGCAGCCTTGTCTAGTCCCTGATTTTAGTGGGATTGCTTCAAGTTTCTCTCCATTTAATTTAATGTTAGCTACTGGTTTGCTGTATATGGCTTTTCCTATGTTTAGGTATGGGCCTTGAATTCCTATTCTTTCCAGGACTTTTATCATGAAGGGGTGTTGAATTTTGTCAAATGCTTTCTCAGCATCTAATGAAATAATCATGTGGTTCTCTTCTTTCAGTTTGTTTATATAATGGATCACGTTGATGGTTTTCCGTATATTAAACCATCCCTGCATGCCTGGGATGAAGCCTACTTGATCATGGTGGATGATTGTTTTGATGTGCTCTTGAATTCGGTTTGCCAGAATTTTATTGAGTATTTTTGCATCGATATTCATAAGGGAAATTGGTCTGAAGTTCTCTTTCTTTGTTGTGTTTGTGTGGTTTAGGTATAAGAGTAATTGTGGCTTCGTAGAAGGAATTCGGTAGGGCTCCATCTGTTTCAATTTTGTGGAATAGTTTGGATAATATTGGTATGAGGTCTTCTATGAAGGTTTGATAGAATTCTGCACTAAACCCGTCTGGACCTGGGCTCTTTTTGGTTGGGAGACCTTTAATGACTGCTTCTATTTCCTTAGGAGTTATGGGGTTGTTTAACTGGTTTATCTGTTCCTGATTTAACTTCGATACCTGTTATCTGTCTAGGAAATTGTCCATTTCCTGAAGATTTTCAAGTTTTGTTGAATATAGGTTTTTATAGTAAGATCTGATGATTTTTTGAATTTCCTCTGAATCTGTAGTTATGTCTCCCTTTTCATTTCTGATTTTGTTAATTTGGACGCACTCTCTGTGTCCTCTCGTTAGTCTGGCTAAGGGTTTATCTATCTTGTTGATTTTCTCAAAGAACCAACTATTGGTTCTGTTGATTCTTTCTATGGTCCTTTTTGTTTCTACTTGGTTGATTTCAGCTCTGAGTTTGATTATTTCCTGCCTTCTACTCCTCCTGGGTGTATTTGCTTCTTTTTGTTCTAGAGCTTTTAGGTGTGCTGTCAAGCTGCTGACATATGCTCTTTCCTGTTTCTTTCTGCAGGCACTCAGCGCTATGAGTTTTCCTCTTAGCACAGCTTTCATTGTGTCCCATAAGTTTGGGTATGCTTTATCTTCATTTTCATTAAATTCTAAAAAGTTTTTAATTTCTTTCTTTATTTCTTCCTTGACCAGGTTATCATTGAGTAGAGCATTGTTCAATTTCCACGTATATGTGGGCATTCTTCCCTTATTGTTATTGAAGACCAGTTTTGGGCCGTTGTGGTCCGATAGAACGCATGGGATTATTTCTATCTTTCTGTACCTGCTGAGGCCCGTTTTTTGACCAATTATATGGTCAATTTTGGAGAAAGTACATGAGGAGCTGAGAAGAAGGTATATCCTTTTGCTTTAGGATAGAATGTTCTATAAATATCCGTTAAGTCCATTTGGCTCATGACTTCTCTTAGTCTGTCGACATCACTGTTTAATTTCTGTTTCCCTGATCTGTCCATTGATGAGAGTGGTGTCTTGAAATCTCCACTATTATTGTGTGAGGTGCAATGTGTGTTTTGTGCTTTAGTAAGGTTTCTTTTACGTATGTAGGTGCCCTTGTATTTGGGGCATAGATATTTAGGATTGAGAGTTCACCTTGGTGGATTTTTCCTTTCATGAATATGAAGTGTCCTTACTTATCTTTTTGATGACTTTTAGTTGGAAATTGATTTTATTTGATATTAGAATGGCTACTCCAGCTTGCTTCTTCTGACCATTTGTTTGGAAAGTTGTTTTCCAGCCTTTCACTCTGAGGTAGTGTCTGTCTTTGTCTCTGAGGTGTGTTTCCTGTAGGCAGCAGAATGCAGGGTCCTCGTTGCGTATCCAGTTTGTTAATCAATGTCTTTTTATTGGGGAGTTGAGGCCATTGATATTGAGAGATATTAAGGAATAGTGATTATTGCTTCCCTTTATATTCATATTTGGATATGAGGTTATGTTTCTGTGCTTTCATTCTCTTTGTTTTGTTGCCAAGACGATTAGTTTCTTGCTTCTTATAGGGTATAGCTTGCCTCCTTATGTTGGGCTTTACCATTTATTATCCTTTGTAGTGCTGGATTTGTAGAAAGATATTGTGTAAATTTGGTTTTGTCATGGAATATCTTGGTTTCTCCATCAATGTTAATTGAGAGTTTTGCTGGATACAGTAACCTGGGCTGGCATTTGTGTTCTCTTAGGGTCTGTATGACATCAGTCCAGGATCTTCTGGCCTTCATAGTTTCTGGCGAGAAGTCTGGTGTGATTCTGATAGGTCTCCCTTTATATGTTACTTGACCTTTTTCCCTTACTGCTTTTAATATTCTTTCTTTATTTTGTGCGTTTGGTGTTTTGACAATTATGTGACGGGAGGTGTTTCTTTTCTGGTCCAATCTATTTGGAGTTCTGTAGGCTTCTTGTATGTCTATGGGTATCTCTTTTTTAGGTTAGGGAAGTTTTCTTCTATGATTTTGTTGAAGATATTTACTGGTCCTTTGAGCTGGGAGTCTTCACTCTCTTCTATACCTATTATCCTTAGGTTTGATCTTCTCATTGAGTCCTGGATTTCTTGTATATTTTGGAACAGTAGCTTTTTCCGCTTTACATTATCTTTGACAGTTGAGTCAATGATTTCTATGGAATCTTCTGCTCCTGAGATTCTCTCTTCCATCTCTTGTATTCTGTTGGTGAAGCTTGTATCTACAGCTCCTTGTCTCTTCTTTTGGTTCCTTACATCCAGGGTTTTTTCCATGTGTTCTTTCTTGATTGCTTCTATTTCCATTTTTAATTCCTTCAACTGTTTGTTTGTGTTTTCCTGGAATTCTTTCAGGGATTTTTGTGTCTTACGCCTGGCTTGAAATCCTGGGATGCTTTCAATACTGGTAAGTTGATTGAACACAAACTGTTTGCATTACACGCTTTCCGTGTAAATAATTCTTTTGGTGATCCCCAAATAGATTGTACAAATGCCTCCTGCCTTTTACAGACATATCTACAATCACCCTTGCTTGGAGAAAGGAGTTAAGTATTATGCCTTCTTTCAATGAAGAGGAATATCTAAGGCTACACTCCTTAGAGAAACAAGAAATCAGGAACTGTAGGAAGAAATATGCGTCTAGGCAACCATAAATGATCCAAGCTAACCTGTGCAGTAACGTATTGTATGAAAAATAGCACTCCTTTATAAGTAGTATTAATTATTGTATTTGTTATCATTTCAAATATTGACCCTTTCCAGTCCCTGTTAATATATCCCACCACCATCTACTCCTCCTCATTGTCTCTAAGAGGGTGTCTCCCCAACTCTCCCACTCATTCTTGCCTCAGCCCTCTAGAATCACTCTTCTTTGAATTGCTCTTCTCTGGGACATCAATAATCTAAAGGACCAAGTTCTTCCCTTCCACTGATGTGAAATGAGGCAGTTCTCTGCTACATATGTAGGGTATCAGACCATATATATTTTATGGTTTTTGGTTAGGGCCATGGGAGCTCTAAGGTGTCTGGTTAATTGATATCATTGTTCTACCTCTAATTACAATCCAATTCAGCTCCTTCAGCCCTTCCCCTACATCTTCCATTGGGATCCCTAGGCTCAGTTCAATGGTTGGCTGGGCTGGCAAAGCCTCTCAGAAGACAACCATACCAGACTCCTGTTTGCAAGCACATCTCAGCATCAGCAACAGTGTTCGGTTGGGTGTCTGCAGATCTCTGGATGGCCTTTTTTTCAGCCTCTGCTCCATTTTTGCCCCTGCATTTCCATTACACCGTGATAACTCTGAATTAATAAGAGATGGGTAAGTGGTCCCATCCTTACACTGCGGGCCATGTCTATCTACTGCAGCTGGAGTCTTCAGATTCAATTTCACTGTTGAGTATGTTGGCTTACGTCATCAATGTTGGGTCCAGGGAACCTGTCTCATCACTAGTATCTGGGACATTCTAGAGATTGCCCTCTTACCAGTGAGTGCATGCTATGTGTCTTTACTTATGTTTGGATTACTTCACTCAGGATGATCTTTTCTAGTTTCATTCATTTTCCTATGAATTTCATGAAGTCATTCTTTTTAATAGCTGAATACCACACCATTGTGTAAATGGATCACATTATATAGAATCTGTTCCTCTTTTGAGGGACATTAGGGTTCTTTCCAGCTTCTGTCTGTTATAAATAAGGCTGCTATTAACAGAGTGGAACATGTGTCCTTGTTGTAGGTTGGAGCAAATTTTGGGTATGTGCCATCGAATGGTACAGCTGGGTCCTCAGGTAGGAAATACTATGTTCAATTATCTGAAGAACCTCCATCCTGGTTTCCATAGTGGTTTTAAGAGCTTGCAATTTCAACAGAGACAGAGTGTTCCTTTCTCTCCACATCCTTGCCAGAGTCTGTTGTCACCTGACTTTTTTATCTTAGCCATTCTGACTGGTTTGATCTAGAATCTCAGGATTGTTTTTATTTGCATTTCCCAATGAGTAAGGATATTGAACATTTTTTTAGGTGGTTCTCAGCAATTCAATATTCATCAGTTGAGAATTTTTGTTTAGAACAGTAGCCCACTATTAAATAGTGTTATTTGATTCTCTCGAGGAAAGCTTATTGAGTTTTTTGTATATATTGGATATTAGCGCTCCATCAGATATAGGATTGTAAAAATTTTTTCCCAAACTTTTGTTGCTGTATGGAGGTAATGACCGTGTCCTTTGCCTTACAGAACTTTGAAATTTTATGAAGTTCCATTTTTCAATTTTTGATCTAAGACCAAAAGCCTTTGGTATTCTATTCAGTAAATTTTCCCCCGTACCAATGTGTTCGGGGATTTTCCCTGCTTTGTCATCAGTTAGTTTCAGTTTATCTGGTTTTATGTGGAGGTCTTTAATCCACTTTTACTTGAGCTTTGCACAAGGATATAAAAATGGATTGGTTTACAATCTTCTACATTTGTCCTTTACTTGAAACAGCACAATTTTTGAAAAATACTATCTCTTTTTTCACTTGATGGTTTTAGATCCTTTGTCAATTTTCTAGTGGCCATAGCTGTGTGGGTGCATTTTTGCATCTTCAATTCTATTCCATTGATATACCTGCCTGTCTCAATATCAATAGAATACAGTTTTTCATCACCATTGCTCTGTAATACAACTTGAGCTCCCCTTACTGCCCCCCATAACAATCCTGTTCACTGGGGGTTCAGTCTTGACACGAATATTCACTTCACCTTCCCCATTCACTGGTGCTCTTACTAGGCTATTCATTGCTACCTATGCAGTTGGAGTCAAGGGTCAGTCCATGTATATAGTCTTTGGTTAGTAGCTTAGTCTCTAGAAGCTCTGGTTGGTTGGCATTGTTGTTCGTATGAGGTCCTTCAAGCTCTTCCAGTCCTTTCTCTGATTACTTCAATGGGGGCCCTGTTCTCAGTTCAGTGGTTTGCTGCTGGCATTCGCCTATGTATTTGCTGTATTCTGGCTGTGTTTCTCAGGATAGTTTTACATCCGTTTCCTGTCAGTCTGCACTATTTTGCTTCATCCATCTTATCTAGCTTGGTGGTTGTATATGTATGGGCCACATGTGGGGCAGGCTCTGAATGGGTGTTCCTTCTGCCTCTGTTCTGAACTTTGCCTCCCTATTCCCTCCCAACGGTATTCTTGTTCCCCTTTTAAAGAAGGAGTGAAACATTCCCATTTTGGTCATGATTCTTGAGTTTCACTAGTGTTGTGAATCTAGGGTATTTTGAACGTGTGGGCTAATATTCACATATCAATGAGTGTATACCATGTGTGTTTTTCTGTGATTGGGTTACCTCACATAGGATGATATTTTCCAATTCCATCCATTTGCCTATGACTTTCATAAACTCATTTGTTGACAGCTGATTAGTATTCCATTGTGTAGATGTACCACATATTCTGTATCTATTCCTCTGTTGAAGGGCATCTGGGTTCTTTCCAGCTTCTGGCTATTATAAATAAGGCTGTGATGAATATAGTGGAGTACATGTCTTTTTTATATGTTGGGGCATCTTTTGGGTATATGCCCAAGAGAGGTATAGCTGGATCCTCAGACAGTTTAATGTCCAATTTTCAGAGGAACCTCCAGACTGATTTCCAGAATGTACCTGTCTGCAATCCCACAAACAATGGAGGAGTATTCCTCTTTCTCCACATCCTCACCAGCATTTAAAGTCATCTGCATTTTTTTATCTCAGCCATTCTGACTGGTGAGGTGGAGTCTCCAGGTTGTTTTGATATGCAATTCCTATAACTAAAGATGTTGAACATTTCTTTAGGTCCTACTCAGCCATATGGCATGCCTCAGCTACGAATTCTTTGTTTTACTCTGAACTCCATTTTTAAAAGGGTTATTTGCCTCCCTGCAGTCTACCTTCTTGAGTTCTTTCAATTTTTTGAATATAAGCACTCTATCACTTGCAGGATTGGTAAAGACCTTTTCCCAATCAGTTGGTTGTCAGTTTTTCCTAACAAAAGTTCCCTTTGCCTTACACAAGCTTTGTATTTTTATTAGATCCCATTTGTTGATTCTTGATCTAAGAACATAAGACATTGGTGTTTTATTCAGGAACTTTACTCCAGTGAGCATGTGTTCTAGTTTCTTCCACACTTTTTATTCATTAGCTTGAGTGTATCTGATTTGATGTGGAGGTCCTTGATCCACTTGGACATAAGCTTTGTACAGGGTGATAAGAATTGATTGATGTGCATTCTTCTACATGGTGACCTCCACTTGAACAAGCACTATATGCTCTAAATGCTTTTCTTTTTCATCCCGTTGGATGCTTCTGACTCCTTTGTAAAATATCAAGTGATCATAGGTGTGTGGTTTCATTTATGGGTCTTAAGTTACATTATGCTGATCTACCTGCCTGTCTCTGTACCAAAACTATGCAGTGTTTTATCACTATTGTTCTGTAATACTGCTTAAGTTCAGGGATAGTAATTCATGAGAAGTCCTTTTATTGTTGAGGATAGTTTTACTTATCCTAGTTTTTTCTTATTACAGATGAATTTGCAAATTATTCTGTCTAACTCTATGAAGACTTGGGTTGGAATTTTGATGGGGATTGCATTAAATCTGTAGATACTTTTTGTAAAATGGCCATTTTTACTGTGTTAATCCTGCCAACCTATGATAATATGACATCTTTCCATCTTCTGAAATTGTCTTACATTTCTTTCTTCAGAGTCTTGATGTTCTTATCATACAGATCTTTCACTTGCTAGATTAAAGACACACTGGGGTGTTTTATATTATATGAGACTATTATGAAGGATGTCTTTTGGCTAATCTCTTTCTTGGCTTGTTTGTCTTTCCTGTAGATGAAGAGTACTGATTTATTTGAGTTAATTTTATACACAGCCATTTTGCTGAAGGTGTTTATCAGGTTTAGTAGTTCTCCACTGGAAATTTTGGGATCACTGAAATATACTAACATATCATCTATATTTAGTGATATTTTGACTTTCTTTTGCAAATCTGTATCCCCTAGATCTCCCTTTTTGGTCTGGCTGCTCTGGCTAGAATTTTGAGAACTATATTGAACAAAAAGGGAGAGAGTGGGCAACCTTGTCTAGTCCCTGATTTTAGTGGCATTGCTTCAAGTTTCTCTCCATTTCATTTAATATTTGCTACTGGTTTGCTGTAAATGCCTTTTACTGTGTTTATGTATATGCCTTGAATTCCTCTTCTTTCCAGGACTTTTATCATGAATGGGTGTTGAATTTGTCAAACACTTTCTAAGCATCTAATGAAATGATTATGTGGTTTTGTTCTTTCAGTTTCTTTATATAATGGATTACTTTGATGGTTTTCCATATATTAAACAATCCCTGCTTGCCTGGGATGAAGCCTACTTGATCATGGTGGATGATTGCTTTGATGTGCTCTCTGATTCGGTGTGCCAGAATTTTAGAGTATTTTTGTGTCAATATTCATAAGAGAAATTGGTCTGAAGTTCTCTTTCTTTGTTGTGTCTTTGTGTGATTTAGGTATAAGTGTAATTGTCACTTCATAGAAGGAATTTGGTAGAGCTCCATCTGATTCAATTGTGTGGAATACTTTGTATAGTGTTGGCATGAGGTCTTTTATGAAGGTCTGATAGAATTCCACACTAAACACGATTGGATTTGGGCAAATTGGTCTGAAGTTCTCTTTCTTTGTTGTGTCTTTGTGTGGTTTAGGTATAAGAGTAATTGTGGCTTCGTAGAAGGAATTCGGTAGGGCTCCATCTGTTTCAATTTTGTGGAATAGTTTGGATAATATTGGTATGAGGTCTTCTATGAAGGTTTGATAGAATTCTGCACTAAACCCGTCTGGACCTGGGCTCTTTTTGGTTGGGAGACCTTTAATGACTGCTTCTATTTCCTTAGGAGTTATGGGGTTGTTTAACTGGTTTATCTGTTCCTGATTTAACTTCGATACCTGTTATCTGTCTAGGAAATTGTCCATTTCCTGAAGATTTTCAAGTTTTGTTGAATATAGGTTTTTATAGTAAGATCTGATGATTTTTTGAATTTCCTCTGAATCTGTAGTTATGTCTCCCTTTTCATTTCTGATTTTGTTAATTTGGACGCACTCTCTGTGTCCTCTCGTTAGTCTGGCTAAGGGTTTATCTATCTTGTTGATTTTCTCAAAGAACCAACTATTGGTTCTGTTGATTCTTTCTATGGTCCTTTTTGTTTCTACTTGGTTGATTTCAGCTCTGAGTTTGATTATTTCTTGCCTTCTACTCCTCCTGGGTGTATTTGCTTCTTTTTGTTCTAGAGCTTTTAGGTGTGCTGTCAAGCTGCTGACATATGCTCTTTCCTGTTTCTTTCTGCAGGCACTCAGCGCTATGAGTTTTCCTCTTAGCACAGCTTTCATTGTGTCCCATAAGTTTGGGTATGTTTTATCTTCATTTTCATTAAATTCTAAAAAGTCTTTAATTTCTTTCTTTATTTTTCCTTGACCAGGTTATCATTGAGTAGAGCATTGTTCAATTTCCACGTATATGTGGGCATTCTCCCCTTATTGTTATTGAAGACCAGTTTTAGGCCGTGGTGGTCCGATAGCACGCATGGGATTATTTCTATCCTTCTGTACCTGCTGAGGCCCGTTTTTTGACCAATTATATGGTCAATTTTGGAGAAATTACCATGAGGAGCTGAGAAGAAGGTATACCTTTTGCTTTAGGATAGAATGTTCTATAAATATCCGTTAAGTCCATTTGGCTCATGACTTCTCTTAGTCTGTCGACATCACTGTTTAATTTCTGTTTCCCTGATCTGTCCATTGATGAGAGTGGTGTGTTGAAATCTCCACTATTATTGTGTGAGGTGCAATGTGTGTTTTGAGCTTTAGTAAGGTTTCTTTTACGTATGTAGGTGCCCTTGTATTTGGGGCATAGATATTTAGGATTGAGAGTTCACCTTGGTGGATTTTTCCTTTGATGAATATGAAGTGTCCTTACTTATCTTTTTTGATGACTTTTAGTTGGAAATTGATTTTATTTGATATTAGAATGGCTACTCCAGCTTGCTTCTTCTGACCATTTGTTTGGAAAATTGTTTTCCAGCCTTTCACTCTGAGGTAGTGTCTGTCTTTGTCTCTGAGGTGTGTTTCCTGTAGGCAGCAGAATGCAGGGTCCTCGTTGCGTATGAGTTTGTTAATCTATTTCTTTTTATTGGGGAGTTGAGGCCATTGATATTGAGAGATATTAAGGAATAGTGATTATTGCTTCCCTTTATATTCATATTTGGATATGAGGTTATGTTTCTGTGCTTTCATTCTCTTTGTTTTGTTGCCAAGACGATTAGTTTCTTGCTTCTTATAGGGTATAGCTTGCCTCCTTATGTTGGGCTTTACCATTTATTATCCTTTGTAGTGCTGGATTTGTAGAAAGATATTGTGTAAATTTGGTTTTGTCATGGAATATCTTGGTTTCTCCATCAATGTTAATTGATAGTTTTGCTGGATACAGTAACCTGGGCTGGCATTTGTGTTCTCTTAGGGTCTGTATGACATCAGTCCAGGATCTTCTGGCCTTCATAGTTTCTGGCGAGAAGTCTGGTGTGATTCTGATAGGTCTCCCTTTATATGTTACTTGACCTTTTTCCCTTACTGCTTTTAATATTCTTTCTTTATTTTGTGCGTTTGGTGTTTTGACAATTATGTGACGGTAGGTGTTTCTTTTCTGGTCCAATCTATTTGGAGTTCTGTAGGCTTCTTGTATGTCTATGGGTATCTCTTTTTTTAGGTTAGGGAAGTTTTCTTCTATGATTTTGTTGAAGATATTTACTGGTCCTTTGAGCTGGGAGTCTTCACTCTCTTCTATACATATTATCCTTAGGTTTGATCTGCTCATTGAGTCCTGGATTTCCTGTATATTTTGGAACAGTAGCTTTTTCCGCTTTACATTATCTTTGACAGTTGAGTCAATGATTTTTATGGAATCTTCTGCTCCTGAGATTCTCTCTTCCATCTCTTGCATTCTGTTGGTGAAGCTTGTATCTACAGCTCCTTGTCTCTTCTTTTGGTTTTCTACATCCAGGGTTTTTTCCATGTGTTCTTTCTTGATTGCTTCTATTTCCATTTTTAATTCCTTCATCTGTTTGATTGTGTTTTCCTGGAATTCTTTCAGGGATTTTTGCGTCTCCTCTCTATGGGCTTCTACTTGTTTATTTATGTTTTCCTGGAATTGTTTCAGGGATTTTTGTGTCTCCTCTCTATGTGCTTCTACTTGTTTATTTATGTTTTCCTGGAATTCTTTCAGGGATTTTTGCGATTCTTTCAGGCATTTTTGCTATTCCTCTCTGTAGGCTTCTACTTGTTCTCTAAGGGAGTTCTTCATGTTTTTCTTGAAGTCCTCCAGCATCATGATCAAATATGATTTTGAAAATAGATCTTGCTTTTCTGGTGTGTTTGGATATTCCATGTTTGTTTTGATGGGAGAATTGGGCTCCGATGGTGCCATGTATTCTTGGTTTCTGTTGCTTGGGTTCCTGTGCTTTCCTCTCGCCATCAGATTATCTCTAGTGTTACTTTGTTCTGCTATTTCTGACAGTGGCTAGACTGTCCTATAAGCCTGTGTGTCAGGAGTGCTGTAGACCTGTTTTCCTCTCTTTCAGTCAGTTATGGGGACAGAGTGTTCTGCTTTCGGGCGTGTAGTTTTTCTTCTCTACAGGTCTTCAGCTGTTCTTGTGGGCCTGTGTCTTGAGTTCACCAGGCAGCTTTCTTGCAGCAGAAAATTTGGTCTTACGGGCTCTCTGGGGCGGCAGCAACCAGGAAGACCTTTGCCGCCCCTTCTGGGAGCTTCAGTGCACCAGGGTTCCAGATGGTCTTTGGCTTTTTCCTCTGGCGTCCGAGATGTGTGTGCAGGGAGCAGTCTCTTCTGGTTTCCCAGGCTTGTCTGCCTCTCTGAAGGTTTAGCTCTCCCTCCCACGGGATTTGGTTGCAGAGAACTGTTTATCCGGTCTGTTTCTTTCAGGTTCCGTCGGTGTCTCAGGCAGGGGTCTGCCGCTCCTGGGCCCTCCCCCATGGGAGCCCAGAGGCCTTATACAGTTTCCTCTTGGGCCAGGGATGTGGGCAGGGGTGAGCAGAGTTGGTGGTCTCTTCTGCTCTACAGCCTCAGGAGTGCCCACCTGACCAGGAGGTTGGGTCTCTCTCTCACCGGGTCTGGGAGCAGAGAGCTGCTGCGGGCCGGGATCCTCGGGTGTGGGACTTCCGGTAAACACAGAACGTGCCCGGTCCTAGAGAAATTCTGCTTCCGTGTGTCCCAAGCTCACCAGGCAGCTTTATGGCAGCAGAAAATTTGGTCTTACCTGTGGTCCCGAGGCTCAGGTTCGCTCGTGGGGTGCTGCCCACGGGCTCTCTGCAGCGGCAGCAACCAGGAAGACCTGTGCCGCCGCATATCCAGTTTCTTAATCAATGTCTTATAATTGGGTAATTGAGACCATTGATATTGAAAGATATTAAGGAATAGGGATTATTGCTTCCTGTTATATTCATATTTGAATGTGAGGTTAAGTTTGTGTGCTTTTCTTCTCTTTGTTTTGTTGCCAAGACGATTAGTTTCTTGCTTTTCTTAGGGTTGAATTTTCTTCCTTATGTTGGGCTTTACCATTTCTTATCTTTTGTAGGGCTGGATTAGTAGAAAGATATTGTGTAAATTTGGTTTTGTCATGGAATATCTTTGTTTCCCCATCTACATTAATTGAGAGTTTTGCAGCATACAGTAACCTGGGCTGACATTTGTGTTCTCTTAAGGTCTATGTGACATCTGTCCAGGATCTTCTGGCTTTGATAATCTCTGGTGAGAAGTCTGGAGTTATTCTGAAAGGTCTGTCTTTATATGTACATCTCTGTCTTCCACATGCACTTTAAAGTATATGTATGTATACACTGAGATGCACATGCATACAATTAGAACAACAATAAAATAGTTTTAGAAATAATCCACTTCACTAGGCAGTAGTTATACATGCGTTTAATCATAGTATTTATGAGGCAGAAGCAGGTGGATGACTGGCAGTGTGAGGCCAGCCTGGTTAACAGAGTAAGTTCCACAACAAACAATGATTCACAGAGAAACTCAGTCTCAAAAAATTAAAACAAGTGCTGGAGAGACGGCTCAATGGTTAAGAACACTGACTGCTCTTCCACTGATCTTGAGATCATATCACAGCAACCACATAGTGGCTCACAACCTTCTGTAATGAAATCTGATGCACTGTAACTCAAAAATAATAAATAAATCTTAAAAAAATTAAAACTAAAAACAAAGAAACAAAAAGTACACATAGTAATATTTTGTTACTTAGATAGTACAGGAAATAGTCTTTATTAAATATAATTTGAAAGTTAGTCACCCTTGTTTGTTTCTTCCTCATAAAGTGTGACTATTAATATACATGATCCACTTGACCATCATCAACTTGGACCTATCTTTGAGGATTTCCCCAGAAGTCTAGCTGAAAAAGGAAAATTCAACATGATTATTGACATGGAGTAGGCACATAGGCTGAACTGAAAAAGAGAGGAAGATAAATCCAGAGGAGTGGCCATATTCATTTCTTTCTTCTCCTTGACTGTAAATTCTACATGCTGCACTCATTTAAGCTCCTGACACCATATTTTCACCAGGATGAGCAAAAGGAAGTTCTCTTCTTTTTACTTTCTTCTTGTCAGCAATTTTGTTCCAACCAAAGAAATCACTTGAAAAACATATACATATTATGTCTACACACATATGTATGTATGTATGTATCTATGTATGTATGTATGTATGTATTTATGTATGTATGTCTGTTTGTATGTATGTACGTATGTGTGTATATATGTACATATGTGTATGGTGGCTCACATCCATCTGCGTTTTGTCTGATGACTTTTTCTGGTTTGTCTGAAGAGAGTGACAATGTCCTCATAGACATTAAATATAAATAAATAAATAAATAAATAAATAAATAAATAAGGCAAATTAAAAATAAAGCTAGCTGACGTTATTTACTGCTCAGTTTTAAGTATTGAAAACGTTCATGTTTTTGCTGCAATGTTACTGAACAACCCATGTAAAAATGGTTTTGACCAAAGTGATGGCTGAGATGCCAAGGGATCTGGCTTCTCTCTCAGAGGACTGTGGTGGCTCAATTGCCATCACCCACATGGTGATTCACAACTCTCTTTAACTTTAGTACCGGGAGTACCCAATGCTGTTTTCTAGTTTCTGTAGTTACCAGGCAAGAATGTGGTAGAGACATGCAAGCAAACAAAAACACCTTTATACATAAAACAAAAAAAAAATAAAAAAGGATCATCAAAATGTTACATTTTAATGTTTTCAGCATTTTAGCACTTCACCACAGTTTTAAATGCTGTATTTAATGGCTTAAAAATAAAAATGTGGATCAGAGATTGGCCACTAAGAGAATACAGAGCACTCAGGAATGGTTAAATAAATGGAATAGAAACCCAGAGGCCTAAGATAATTTTAAGAGAGTCTGTACTGTTATTTTCTATCTTCCTTTCATATTTCCTATATCTTTAATAGGTTACAGAATTGGGAACTGTGGATTAAATTTCCTAAGTAACTATCAAATCAAGAGTGTCCCCACCAGCGAGGACCCAGTTATTCAGGGTCCCGAAGGGGCGCTACCCTTGGCCGTCAATGGGGGGCGAGAGAAGAAGGAGATCAAGCAAAATTTCTGTTGTCAAGGTCTCGTTTATTGAGAGAAATGTACACCATTTAAAGCTCTGAGGCAGGAATAGAAGCGGGAACTGAAGCTGAGGGTGGGGGAGTTTGTGAAGTGCCAAAGGATGTAAGGTAAATCACTACACTGCAAGATATCCTACTATAACAAAGAGGTTACAGTCTTCCGGGGACATGTTCTTTGAAAAGGTCGAACCCTTCTCAGGAATCTGCTCTGGGACATCCAGTGTTTTGCTCAGTTGAAACATCCTGTCATTGCTTCCAGGGTCTTCCTGGGAGAGGGTCTTAGAGGAGTATGTGTGGCCAAGTGTCACATAGCCACTTTGAGCTAAACAGTCACAAAACACCAGGCCCAAATTCAATATGGCTCACTAAACAAGTGTATGCATGTGACTAATTTCTAGCCAGCAACATATGAACAGAGGCCACAGTCAAAATGTCTGCCATTTTCTTGTTTATGTTTACCCTCCCTAGAACTGAAGATCGAATTCCTATATTCTTAAATATAGTTTCTTTATTCAATATCAAGAATGTATGTGTAAAGTAACAATATCTGGTGTTGGGAATTGTTTTATTTTGGCTCCCAAAATTCCACATTTCCAGACATGACAGTCCCTGAGAGCTACAACTGATAATAAAGAGTTGCCATAGCCAATAGCTGGGCAGAAAGAGAGAAAGACAGGGCAAGGGATGAGGAGAGAGTGGAGGATGAAGAGAATCACCATGATAAAGGGTTAGAAGGATCAGAGTGAAGAGCTAAGGAGAGAAAGCAGCCTACAATGTAGATGAAAGGGAATAGAACCCTATTGGGGAGTGGGGTGTTTCCCAGAAGGTAACAGGGCACCAAAGATAAAACAGATGTAAAAGGTGTTAAACCTGGGATGCTGGGTAGAAGGGAGATGGTAGGTGTCAGGAAGGTTAGAAATGTCCTGACATTGAGTATGTGTGTGTGTGTGTGTGTGTGTGTGTGTGTGTGTGTCTGTTTGTCTGTCTGTCTTTCATTCTTGAAGCCAGAGAACTCTTGGGCAGGTGCCATGACTGTACTATGGAGCCAAAGATGATTAATTAATTCACTACAGTCTGGTACATTGAGGTCCCAAGTGAGGGTTGCATTAACCTGGACACAGTGGTTACACAGCCCAGTCATCCAAAGTATAGTTTATTCAGTTTCAACTTCTTTTAAAGGAAAAGAAGGATAAAAGATTCCCACTGTTTCTAGTTGTCACCAGAAACTATTTCTCTAGCAATAGAACATCTTTTATCAAAGTGACCCGAACCTCCGTGGAGACTGAGAAATCTGTCAACAGTCCAACTCTTAGATGTATTAGAGTTTCTGCTGTCTAATTAGTCTATAAACAAAGTTACTTTCTCATGAGAAAATGACCAGGAAGTCCATGTCCTCAGGTTTACAGCTGATTTGGCAGGCAGAGCATGAGGATCCTCTGCTTGAGGAAGTTGCCTCCTCAGTATCCCTCCTTAGTATCTCAGTGTGGTGAGAATGATCTTACCATCTTAGGGTGCACTGCAGCTGGCAAGCTAGGAGCAGTTGCCTCATGACATTTCTCTAAATTAAAGAAAAATAGTGTCAACCCTTATCCCTAGAAAATGGCTAGCAGACAGAGGGACCATTGGCCCTGAATAGCCAGAGAAATGCTGCCCTCTGTGGATTGGCTGCCTACTTTTGGGCTTTCACAGGCAAGGAAAAAGTCTCAGTATTTACACCAGATCTAGTCTTTTCCAATACCTTGGTCTGTGCCCCAATTAACTTAAGAACACTTAGTAATTTAGTATTAGTAAGTTGTTCCACATTTCAGCTACATAATTCAGACTGTGCCTAAAATGGGATAATTGAAAGGAAGTAAATTCTTAGTAATCTCAGAGGTAAGAGTCAGGGACTTTAGAGAACTATACAACCTTTGTTTTATAACTGAACCTTCAAGAAGTTCCCCTTAAACCTTGAGTGTGACCAAGCAAGACTGAGCCAGAAAGCAACATTCCAGTTCACTTGTATACTAGACTCACGCACAATCATATACAATACACACATAAATCACAGACATTTTCTTTTGTCCTCTGCTACTCACATGGAAAGTCATGGAGACAGAAACTCAGATGATAAACTTCAATCCAGACAAAGTAAGCCAATTAAGATAACAACAACAATAAAGAAACCTGATTTGGTGGCAAGTCAATGAATACTCCTGTTTTATAAAAATGGTGGATGGCACCTGAAGAGTAACACCTAAAGTAGTCCTCTGGCCTCCACACATGCAAGCTCAAATATGCAGAGCCATATGACCAAGTTAGCCTGTAAAAGGTGTTTCATGAGCGTGGAAGATAGCTCAATGGGTAAGAGTTCTTGTGTGGCACAGCCTGACATAATCAGTTCAATACCTGGGACATACATGGGAACCAGACTCGTACCAGACACCCCTGACCTCCATTCTTTGGGGTTTCTCTGCTGCTCTGTATTGTAATGCTATCTGCAGACCTACAAGGCCTGATTGTCCCAGAGACCAGAGAGTTCACATGTAGACTCAGGTGATACTATGTAAACTTGTGTCTCCAAATTATTTTGGAGAATAGGTGAATAAAGAGGCCAACAGTCAACAGCTGGGCAGAAGACACACAGGCAGGGTTTAGCATCCCAGGACTTCTGGCATCAGAGAAGAACCACAAGTGGTAAAATAGGTGAAGCGACGTGGGTTGGCTAATTGGAGTTAAGAGTAACCCAGATGAAACACAGCAAATTATAAAGTGTGAACATTAGCTGGGAAACAGACATAACAGCCAGAGATTCCATATCTGCCCAGCTCCTGTGCTGATTAAGGCTTAATGTAAACATAAAGCTTGTGGATGTCTTTTATCTGGAAACTGAGTCGTCAGAGAAAGGGGAGAAACCCTGGGTTTGGATTAAATAATACCTACAACATCTATAAACACAACTCCTGCCCCCTACACACACAAATAATAAATGTTATTTTTAAAAGGGGGATAAGGAACTTGTCATCAACCATGGGGATCCAATTTCTATCACTAAAATCCATGTGGTAGGAGGATGACCTCCTCAGTCATTGGCCTCTGACCTCCATAAATGCACACTAACACATATAGACATATGCACAGTGAATACGATAATGCATTAACAGATTAATTAATTAATTAATTAATTAAAGGTTTATCAAATCACCTTCTTTGCCCCCACTTACTTCTGTCCTGTGTTTACACGGCTCACTTCCCCACATCTGCCTCTCCTTCTCTCATGCCTGTCATGCTTGCACGTGTGTTTCCCCTTCCTTAGTTTCCATGTTTAAATATATGTTTGTCTCTTTATAAACTGCAGCTCTGATGACTAGAAAGATGTTTCCCTGGTTGAAAAAATTTGCTGTGGCATCGTAAGGCCTGGAGTCCAAATCCCAGCATCCTGCAAACACCAGTCACTGCAGCTGCCAGGAATCAGACAACATCCTCTTAAGCAGAAATAATATAATACTGCCAGTAGTTTGAGGAACACACACTTACAAATAAATGGCAGAAATGCAAAATTTGTCTGTTTAAAATGAAGCTCACAAGCCTTAAGACCTGGGTCATGAATCAAAGGGAAGTAAAAATTCTGGTTCCTTTTAAACCATGTGAGACAATTAAGTATTGTAATCTCTGCAAACCTGTTCCTTTATCATTTGCCAAATTTAAACAGTGCTGGGATGTTAATGGGAAACTACTTTTCAAAGAGTCCACGAGTATAGTCTATACACAGTAATTTACCAACTATTATTAAATTTTGGAACAAATGTTAAAAAACACGTAGTGTTTCACGTTCATTTTTAAGTGTGAGGCAAAGGCTTTCAATCCTATGATTTAAGGTAGAGACTGAGATATAAATGGAATTAAAAAACACCATTTGCCAAGAGCAAAGGTTAAGTAAAACTACACTCCAACTTGAGAACCAGAATATAACATGTAGGAAAACTCCTAGTACAAAATGGGAGAAAACATCACACTAAAGATAATAAGACACCTCTCATTCCTGAACGCTGAAAACAATACAGACTTCCTTGAGATCTTTAGGGTTTTCCTGTCTGGATAAAGGAAGCCCTGGTAAGTACTCTCATCACCATAATTGTATTTCCAGTAGAACATCAAAGCAACACCTAGGGAAGGAAAGGCATCTGTAGCTTTCTCATTTTCAACAACTCATTTTTATTTCATTCTAGACTTACAGAGAAACTACTTAGAAAGTCAAACGAATTTTGCCAAGCATCAAAATTTCACTCAAAAAATAAATATGAATTCTATTTTATCTTTTGACAACAATAAAATAATGTTAAAGAACAAGAAATGATAATAAATCTTTCAGCCAAGCACTCTGGAGACAGAGGTAGGTAGGCAGATTGCTTGACTTTGAAACCAGGCTGATCTATACTCAGGAAAAGTTCTTACATCACTGAAAAATCCAGCCTCCAGCAAAAGGGGGGGAGGCAGAAGAGAGGAAGAGAGGGAAGGTGGGAGGGAGAGGGAGAGGGAAAGGGAGAGGGAGAGAGGGAGGGAGAGAAGAAGAACCAATTTTATTAAAAAGTTTAGACTATTTGTTTCTATGTATCATTGCCTGGGGACTGGAGTTCAGAGGGTTTTCTAGCAGTATAATGCAAGCAGAATTTATTTATGAAGCCTGCAGGCACAATTCCCACAGCAGTAGCTATCCGCTCCACTGCTAAACTCTGTATAGCATAGAAGGATTGGATATGAAACTCCTCTATTTTTCTTTCAAGATGTAAACTGCAGGCAAGTAGCATCCTCAATGCTGCCTCCGAAAGTGGCATCTTCATCTTATACCATTTCATCACATGTGGTTTGGGGAATGAGAAGGACACGCAGGCTCTGATGTACTTTCCACTGTGTTTACTTTCCAAATGCTTTTATACCCTTTCTGTTTTCATGTTCCCCTTATAACAAAAGCTTCTGTGACACTATTTCTATGTAATTGTCTCTATCTCTTAACTACATGAGTACATGGTGGCCAGACTCTGCTGACTTCAATAGATAACAGAGAAAATTTGAGACTCACATCCTCACACCCTCTGCCATTATCTTACAAGTTTCCACCCCAACGCCGTAGTGCTCTGTGAGAGGATTCTCACAGAGGTGTGTGGCCAATCTAGTTTCTGATGAACATGCTCTGTCTCCATCACTTCTTCAATGACAGCCCCTCAAACCCTAGTATATGCATCCTAGCTATGTGAGACAGCCTGTATGAAGCCCCTAACCATTGCTTAAGGCAAACATTTAAGCAGGGCTTCCCCTGATCTCAGGTGCAGGAAAGTTTGTCTACAGGACAGGTCACTTTGGGTTTCCGTGAGTAATCCCTATTTAAAGGTGGACTGCTCACAAGAAAGAGACCAGAGCTGAGTCTTACAATACTTAGAACTTCATATCTTATCAATTACATTTCTGGGCTTCGTGCTTTCAGTTGCCACATATTCAAGTTACCATTTTTGTTTGTTTGTTTCTAGTATTGGACAGAGAGAGGTAGCAGTTCTACTGTGTTCTGTGTTTCAGACATATGACTGGATGGTTGATTCTTAGTCTCTACTTCTGCAGTTAGACCGTCAGGTTGGCTTAGTAAATTTAAATCCTCATTTTGTGATTCAAAAATGACTTCTTCCCACTTCTTTTTTTTTTCTTTTTTTCGGAGCTGGGGACCGAACCCAGGGCCTTGCAGTTGCTAGGCAAGTGCTCTACCGCTGAGCTAAATCCCCAACCCTCTTCTTCCCACTTCTAATTGCAGCATCAGCATCTCAGTACAAGTTTAGTTTATACATAGTCTAGAATTTAACAGAAAACTTATTGATACCCTCAGTTTTAGAATTGAGACATAAAGCTTTGCTAATTTTCAGTTCCTGTTCTTGAGACCATTATGTTTTGGGAATATCCTGTGATTAGTAATTTCATGTCAACTTGGTCAGGCATGGGATACCCAGGAGTTGACTAAACAGTATGTCTGACTGTATCTGGAAGAGTGTCCTAAAGAGCATAGCATTCACACTGGTGGACTAACTGAAGCACATAAAAGATCCTGTGTGTGTGTGTGTGTGTGTGTGTGTGTGTGTGTGTGTTTGTGTGTGTGTGTGTGTGTGTGTGTGTGTGTGTGTGTGTGAGAGAGAGAGAGAGAGACAGCTGGTCAGTTGCTGGCTTAATAGAATGAGGAATAAAGATGAAGGTTGATTCCTAGATTGATTTGGGTGATTGATCTGTCAGTGATATTTTTGATTCTCAGTTTGTTAGGCAGACTACAATCTGAACTGTGAGCTGTTCAGTTTTGAAATTTCTTTCAAACATAACACTCGCTTTACATGTAGACACACATAGAGAGCCATATGTAAGTCAAGGGTTGGAATAAAGACAGAGAAAGCTGTTCCTAGGCTGTTTTGTAGCTTAATTGTGAAATACACTATAGACAAAAACATTGTGCATCATATGACTGTGTATACAGAGCACACAGCCAGAGAGAGACATATACAATTGGTTATTTTTCTTTGAAGAACTCTAATACTTATTACTTGAAACTAAAATTCATAGTTTTCCTTCATTGATCTGTAAGTCAGAGGCTTTGGAAGGCAAATTACTTGCTGTAGGTCACACTTCAAAGGAAGGCAGAGATAATCGTGAAGGAAAGGAGAACTACATGGAGGAAGCAAACACTGGGCTTGCATCATTCCATTGGCAGGATTCCTATCTTTCAAAACACTCAATCTTTACTTCTTGATTTCTACACATGTCTAAATGTTTTCTAAGAGAGTATTCTAAGAATTCCATCTGTGCCTGGTAGTAAACTAGACAAAGCTCACACCATTCACTATAGCAAACTGAAGTAGCTGAAACTTGGGGATTAGATTTAAAGGATGTGCACTGTCATCCACACAGTCCACAGGGTCCTGTGAAGTTTCTATGTTGCTGGCTATTGGATATTTCCTATCCACCAGCACCATCAGTCACTTTCCTTGGTTCTCGTTTTGAGCCTGAACCTTATTAAAGATCTGCTAGAATGGCAATCAGAGTATATCTCCAGTCATAGAGGATAACAAGAAAAATGAGAACCATGAAGGTAACCTAGAACTCATGAAGGACTGAAGCCTTTGAGGATACAGTGGATGTGCACATGCCTTACAGTCTCCAGCCTTAGTATCCTGAAGAGGAGCTTGATGATCTGAAAAGTACATGACATGAGACGTGAAGAACCATTACTGGAGACTGAGGTGTTCCAATTACAGATGATGTCCTATGCAGCAGGATAAGCCAGCAGGGGGTGTGTGGGATGTAACCAGCATGTCCAGACTTGCATTTTGTCTTTAGAGTAGGGACACCATGATGATGCTTCTCTGCTGCCTTTCAATTAATACCAGCATGACACTTGTGACAAGCACTCGCCTGCGATTGAACAAGGATTCTGGATGGTATTTTCTTCTCCTCTGAAAGACACAGGAAACTCTACAATTCAGCTCCTTCAAAGCTTCAGGTATCTGCATCAAAGATACAGCAAGAGGAGAGACAGTGTCAGTGAATCCACTGCTACACCATAGTCTGCTTCTCATTAGGAAAATAAAAGGCCTCCCAAGAATTCTGAGGCATTCAAAGAAGGAGGTAGAAACAGCTTTTGAATTATTCAAAAGCATTTTTAAAAAATCTATTGAGTGAGTTCTCATTTGAAGTTTATAGAACACTCACTTCCTAGTTTGAATATTGGTATTTGAGGAGCAAATTAAACATCTAAACTTCCTAAAATCTTTCTAAAAATGTATCTTAAGAAAACCAAATAGATTCAAATGATGACCATTCTACTGTAGAGAAGACGGTTAATTAAGAATATGGAAAGCAAGATAGAATCAGAGAAGCTCACATTCTGTAATTCCTATTAAATTTAGCAATTTAGTTACTATGTTGAATTCTAGTTAAAATGTTTAGTTATTGGGAACTAGAAAGCCACGTAGGACCTAAAGTAACACTGCAGAGATTGTTTTCTTGTGACTGGTGGTGAAAGAGTGACTAAGGGTTCAGTGAAAGCTCAGACTGGACCAACAAGCTCATCAGGTAAAGGTGAATAAATAATATATTTTGTAAAGACTCAATCGTCACAATGCCTAAGAATGAATCTTAGCCTCTAGTCAGTGTTGCAGAATAGAAGGTAGAAGCAGGCCATTCAGCAGCAGCAGCAGGCCAAGTCTTGCATGTTTCTAAGGAGCTGTGTCCTGAGGCAAAACAAGATTTGGATTCTGGGTGTGTCTGAACAAATGGATCATCAAAGGATATTTTGAGAACTTGATGCAGACATTTGCACTGGGACCAGAATTAATGTTAATGTTGGCATTCATTCTACACTCCACCCAACAGTTACCTAGCAACAGCCAGGTAGACCTGGCTTGCTATAAAAGGGACTATTTGGACTCTCTTCCTTTCTCTGATTCTCTAACCCCCATGCTCTCCCAGACCCCTTTAACTTTTCTCTCCTTCCCCTCACCCATCTCTCTTCACATGTTCCCAGCCAGCATCCTCTCCTCTTCTCTTCCCTCCTCTCTCTCTCTCTCTCTCTCTCTCTCTCTCTCTCTCTCTCTCTCTCTTTCCCTCCCTGCATCAGTCTTTAGTCTTTCACCCCTCCTCTGCTCTCTCTGTCTCCTCCTTTTCTATGCCTGTCCTCCCATCTCAACTCCCCTTCACATGCCCCTAATTAAACTTTATTCTATACTAGTACCCATCATATGACTGGTGTCTGGGTGTGCAGGGGAGGATGCCTCTGCATGTGCCGGCTGATGTATGCCCTCCCTGTACACTCTATAAATCATATCCTTGGCTTTTTTGACCAAGCCAGCTCAGTCATTCAACAAGTTTTCGAGGGCAGGGGTGAGGAATAAAAAGAAAAAAGACAAATAGACAACATTTAACATTACTCCAGCCAGTTCTGAGGCTGAAATAGCTTTATTTTAATCAGTCTGCTTTTATGTCACTTTAATTACATGCAGAATTACCAGATCAAATCTGAGTTGAGATGATAAAATCCTGTAAAACCCATTACGGACTAATCAGGATGACTAATACTAAAGGACAGCCACACAAGCTTCAGCTGAGCCTGCTCTGAGCTTTGCATTAACTCAAATGTAAATGTTCTTAATCAGGGCCTATTTTCTTAGTTCAAGACCAAAGCAAGATTTCTTCCCAGGATTTTTCTTTTGTTCTGATAATGTGAGATTCCTGCCAAGTGTCTTGAAGCAAGTAGCATGGAAAGGTTCTCTACACTTTTTATCAAACATCAATTCTAACAGGTGAAACTGTGCTGTATGGAAAGTTACAGAAGGTTGAGTGAAGCAAGTAGGAAACAAATCATTGTCATACTTCAGTGACAGCTCACCCTTCACTACTGAGGAGGAGCTCAGATAAAGTGTCCATAGCAGTAACTTCTCAATGGTAGGGATATACTTTATCATTGGATTTCTCTTTATTTTAAACAGCCACTTTTTTTTTCAGGTTGCATACATTATATTTATTTATTTGATTGTCAGTTTTTATGTATGTAATGTGAGTGGGTATTTTTTCTGAATGTATGTGGTGTCCACATGAATGTCTGATGCTTAGAAAGCCAAAGAAGGTGTCAGATCATCTCGGTTGTGAGTTGACAGGTACTTATTAGAATTGAACTTGGGTCCTTTGTGAGAACAGCCAATACTCTCGACCACTGAGCCAATCTCCCTGGGAAAGCCATCCCCAAACAGGAGTTGGAAGTGCCATTTTCACATCTAGATACTAGGATAAAGAGTCCCACCTGTATATCCCCTGCAAATGAGTTCAGAATCTTACAGGGGTATCTGAAAAGATCTTCCCAGTACAGGACCAATACCTCTGAGACTTTTGCATGCTCACCCCAGCTTTATTCACCTTGATGGTGGCCTGAGCCCTTGAAAATGAAAGCAGTAAACGTTTTTAAGAAGCCGTGGCTTTTTGTTTACATTTTGGTTCTGATGTGGCTTTGATGAAAAGCTGGATTATAGGAAAAAGTTTTTGCACATCAATTTGGGATCATACAATTCACATCCAACAAACTGGTGAGACTGGGCTCAGAGCTGGAGAATGGAGACTCATAAGAAACTTGAGAACTGTCCAAAGCTACATCCCTTTTCCACTTGCAACTGCAAGAGCAGGAGAGATGAATTTCTGAGTTGTACTGTTTTGTGTTTCACTGGGCTTGGTAATGAGAAACCACAATGCCTCCCTTTGTAGCCTCAAACTCCAGGCTCTCTTATGTCAGTTCCCCAAGTATCAGGAGCACAGGGATGCGCTGCCATAGCTCTAGCAGGAACAAGAAGATTTCTGTATTCTGATGTCTTCCTCATGGGCTGAGGCTCCATGTCAGTAGCATCTTTCAAGGCCGTTCCTCTGCAGCTCCGAAAACTTTTTTTTTTTTTTAATATAAACCAAGTTTATTTTGCCTCTTAAGTGGTGTTCTTAAACCACAACTTGGTAAACAATGTGAATTCATATAAGTCATCTTTAAAGTCAGAGATTTGCTTTCGTTTTTCTTCTTTTTAAAGAGTTGTTAAAAAGATGCAGCTTATTCTAACAGGATAAATATTTTTAACCATTTCACATTGAGTTCATGAAGACTCACAAATGAGCAACAGTCCTCATTGAGGAAAACAAAAAAGTTGTTGTTGACAAGGAACTGTGTACACACACAAACAAAAAGAACTGTGTAAAAATAACTAACTTATCTCGAACACATGGGCACTGGAGAAAATTTCCTGAACAATACACCAATGGCTTATGATCTAAGATCAAGAATTGACAAATGGGACCTCATAAAACTGCAAAGCTTCTCTAAGGCAAAGGACACTCTGGTTAGGACAACATGGCAACCAACAGATTGGGAAAAGATCTTTACCCATCCTACAAAAGATAGAGGGCTTATATCCAAAATATACAAAGAACACAAGAAGTTACACTGCAGGGAGACAAATAACCCTATTAAAAATGGGGTTCAGAGCTAAACAAAGAATTCACAGCTGAGGAATGATGAATGGTTGAGAAACACCTAAAGAAATTTTCAACATCTTTATCCAAGAGGGACATGCCAATCAACACAAACCTGAGATTTCACCTCACATCAGTGAGAATGGCTAAAATCAAAAACTCAGGTCACAGCAGATGCTGGCGAGGATGTAGAATAGGAAGAAAACTCATCCATTGTTGGTGGGATTGCAGACTGGTAAAAGCATTTTGGAGATCAGTCTGGAGGTTCCTCAGAAAATTGGACATTGAACTACCTGAGAACCCAGCTATACCTCTCTTGGGTATATACCAAACGATGCCCCAACATACAACAAAGACACACACTCGACTATGTTTATAGCAGGCTAATACATAATAGCCAGAAGCGGATAGATCCCAGGTGCCTTTCAAAGGTAGAATGGATACAGAAAATGTGGTATATCTACACAATGGAATATTACTCAGCTATCAAAAACAATGACTTTATGAAACTCATGGGCAAATGGAAGGAACTGGAAAATATCATTCTGAGTGAGGTAACCCAATCACAGAAAAACAAACATGGTATGTACTCATTGATAAGTGGCTATTAGCCCAAACGGTTGAAATGCCCTGGATGCACAGAACACATGAAACTGAAGAATGATGACCAAAATTCGAATGCTTCAATCCTTCTTTAAAAGGGGAGCAATAAAACGCTTGGCATGGAATAGGGAGGCAAATTGTAGAACAGAGGCAGAAGGAACACCCAGAGCCTGCCCCACATGTGACCCATATATATACAACCACCAAACTAGACAAGATAGATGAAGCAAAGAAGGGGAGGCCGACAGGAACCGGATATAGATCTCTTCTGAGAGGCACAGCCAGAATATGGAAAATACATAGACGAATGCCAGTAGCAAGCCACTGAAGTGTGAAGAGTCCCCCGTTGAAGGAACCAGAGAAAGGAGGGGAAGAGCTGAAGAGGTTTGAGACCCCATGTGAACAACAATGCCAAACAACCAGAGCTACCAGGGACTGAGCCTCTACCCAAAGACTATACATGGACTGACCCTGGTCTCCAACCTCATAGGTAGCAATGAATAGACTAGTAAGAGCACCAGTAGAAGAGGAAGCCGTTGGTCCTGCCAAGACTGAAGCCCCAGTGAACGTGATTGTTGCAGGGAGGGCAGTAAATGGGTGAGGATGGGGAGGGGAACACACAAGGAGAAGGGGAGTGGGAAGGGCTAGGGGGATGTTGTCTCAGAAACTGGGAAAGGGGATGACAATAAAAGTGTAAACAACAAATACTCAGTTAATAAAGATGAACAAAAAGAAATACCCAATTCAATTAAGATGTAGGGAAAAATGTAAGTAAATAAAATAACCAAAAAAAAAAAATGGAAAAATCATTAAAGAGAGAAAACAAAGTTTATAATGGGACAACGTGGAAAAATCATCAGCATAACTCTGCCTAACTATGTACTTTTAGTGTTACATAAGTAATATGGCATATCAGTTATGATGCATTGTGTTAAAAATCCTATTTTAATTGAGCAATAACTAGTTACATTTGTTTCAATAAACTAAATGGAATGTTTCTTTCCTACATAAATCAGGGTCATTATATTTGACTGACATGCTCTTCCATTTCAATGAAGATACTGAAGTTATATTTTTTGGTGCATGCATATACAAGGGACATCACAGTACCTTGCAAATATTTGTGCTTAATCAATGATCTTTGTTATTTCATACTTTTGTCATGAAAGAAGAAGCCTTTCTATCCATGGACAGAATTCAGTTCAGATACTCAAAATTTCTTCAATGCTTGACTACCTCTTATCTCAGTAATGTATCAAACTAAGTTCTAAGTGATTGAAGAAACAAAAATCAGCATAGGATTTATGGGCAACAAGCAGCAAAAGAATGTCTTTCTAATGAATAATATCAAACATTTAATGAAAGAACTTCACCAATACTTGTAATATTATTCTAGGAAATGAAATTAAATAGAGGCTGTCACATGTTCTACGTAACATAGCAAGGAATCAGATATATAATTCCACAAGAAATAAAGGGACAACAAACTAGAAGGAGACAATGGAATATTCTCTCTTAAATATGAAAGCAAATTTTTATTTTATATACCAATCAAATATTATAGTGCAAATATTAAGATGGCCATCCAATAGTATGACATAAAGGAAACAAATGAACCAAAGATATCCTTAATAATCAAGAGGGACACTGTAGTGTGTGAGTGCATTCTTTTCATCCTATCAAGCCTATAACATGTGATTTAGGCAAAAAGAGAAAGAGATTTCTTTCTTTTTTTTTTTTTTTTTTGATTCTATTTCTCGGAGCTGGGGACCGAACCCAAGGCCTTGCGCTTCCTAGGCAAGCGCTCTACCACTAAGCTAAATCCCCAACCCCGAGAAATAGATTTCTGAAGTACTATTTGTGTTCCAAATAACATAAAGATTGTATCTTGTGAAAACAATATGGAGCTTCACCTGTCAAACTTGACAAAAGCAAATTCGATATTACTAAAAAATCTGCATATTTCACCACTATGCTTGATATAATGACAACAGTATTGATCTCAGTCCAATGCATATGAGCACCAAATAAGTTCCAAAGTGGTCACATGGCTCAGGATGGCATTTTAATTGCAGTCACAACAGAGTGAAAGAGTCAGCCTCCATGCATGTTCCCAAATCATTTAACATGGCATTACCACAGAGTATAGAAAAGGACGGAAATTCCCATTAGGACATTCTATTTACCCATTTTTAGGTGTGCTAAGGTACTGAAAAAATACTTATACTGTCAAAGACATAATTTACCAAAATATGGAACAAATTTAAATCCATAGTGAGTAGTAAAGTTAATAAACCCCATAATAAGATTTTATTGTAAGCCAGGGAAGTAAAAATTATCCTGAAAATAGAGTAAAATTTCCACTTTATTTCTATTGGAATAGAATTCAGTGTGGCTCTTATGGACATAAGAATAAGGCAGTTCAAAAATTATAAAGCACATCAATTCTCCAGCCGTGTCACTCATTGTAATGTAAACAAGTTACATATGTGAACATATCAGACATAAATCTGTGTTGTTGCAATATCAAATATGACAATACTATATCAAAACAAATACCAACTAGACAAAAATAAATATGATATAATGTATTTATTAATATTAGCAATAAAATTCTCTGTCATAAATGACACATAAATTGTTTTATTCCTTCAAATAAAACATACGCAATTGTTCTCATTCATCATAATGAGGTATGAACAGACTCAACCAAAAAAAAATGTTTTAACAAATGGCATTGACTGTCAAGGACTGATTATCAGGCAATCGATCAGCATTAAAACTCATTAAATGTCTGCACTGGAACAGATATCGGACAGCATGGATATTGAATCTGTATAATTCCAGGCATTATTGGATTTAACATAATTACACCTTTTCCAGATAAAAGGAACCATAGGAAGATTGCGGAGATTTTGGAAACATGAATTTCATACAATAGGGAATGAAGAGAGAAAATGGTCTACTCCTGACTCATTGTTCCCTGTGAGACTGTGATTCCATTCAATAGAAAATGGAAGGCAAAATGTCCCATTATTCAAGTCAAACCCTTAATGATATGGAACATTTATAACTTCTCAATTCTAGTCTTACTATAGAAGTTCTGATGAAATCAATTGGGTTCACACATACGGCTGTTTACACGTGATCTGGTTCAAGCTGTCCAAAAGAATATTTTCCCTTGGAAGATTTGTGTCACAGATATGAATGAAATCATGGCGGTTTTGATGGAGAACATGATCTTCAAAACATGGTTTTGGAAATGTTTTGATCAAAAGTTTTCAGAACTCAGATCTAGTAGAGCTTGAGGCCAGAATTTTCCCACTATATCCAGGGAGCAGAACATAGGATGAATGGGAAGGAACTCTTGAATATAATTAAGTGAATCTCCAGACAGCAGAAGTCTTAGAAAAAACACATACATGTAAATGTGGGTGTTATGTTTGTACACATAAAAAACAGGTTTCACAGCTGCTCCAGGCTAGAACCTAGCAGACATGAAGATGCTGTGTGGGTTCACTGTTGCCTTTTGGTTCCTGAAGTTTTCGCTATTCTTGTGCAGTTTGACTGAACCCAATTGCTTTTGGAGGATAAAGAATAGTGAAGATAATGATGGAGATTTGCAAAATGACTGTGGTTTTATACATTTTACAATCGAAGGACCTATTGAAGAAAAATTTTATAATAAACTTCTTAATTACATTAATTTTAGGTAAGTCATTAACATTCTCTCTTTCAATGTCATGAATTAGAAATATATAGCTCTGACAAAAAATTGTCAGATTCCATTGTGTTTTTCTCCCTGTAACCTAGGGAACCACTGAAAAATAATTATAACATCAATCACTATTTTAATACTTTCAAATATGTCACAGTTTAGCTTAGTGTTACTAAACTGCGTTCTAATTCACAAAGCTGGAAAATAAAATATCTGTTGACTCTGTGGATAACATATGGTGAAATATGAGTTCTCATTTGACCTGAATTCGCATTTCCCACCTTTGGCAAAATTTAAGTGCGATGAAACTGCACCACTGCCTATCCTCCAATATCTGTCGATGATTCCTGTCTGAGCACGCATCAAAGGCCTCTATTAAAAGGTTACCTTATTTTGGTCTTAAAAGTTGTGTATAAATTCATATACTGAAATATATATGGGTTGGAGTAGGGAGGTCTGTTGTACTTGCTTCCACTTATTATTATTACATATACACTTATGAATATACATATATTGTGCTTTATAAATCCTATTTAAATGAGCCCCTCCTGTCTTTCTGAAGTTGTCACTGAATAGGGAAATAGCCTGCCTAGCTTCATTCTATTTTTTACTAGAATATTTTTGGTCTAGTCATGCAAATACTCAGTCACATATTAAACTTATTAACAGTATGATATTGATGTTTACTATTTCTTTTACTTTTTTGATCAATATAACAGAGAAAATCTAGGAGGACAAATATATTTATCATAGTACAATT
Organism: Rattus norvegicus; assembly: GCF_021556685.1. Classification (NCBI taxonomy): domain Eukaryota; kingdom Metazoa; phylum Chordata; class Mammalia; order Rodentia; family Muridae; genus Rattus; species Rattus norvegicus. Next base: position 52,682,797 of record NC_141555.1, on the reverse strand, counting down.
GAAATTTTACGTTTCTAACACCTCTTTAATCATCACTATGCTTAGTTTTTGAATACCAGAAAGAAAATAGGAGTTTTTTCTGGTTATGTTTTTTTTGCTACTGATGAGATCAACAAGAATCCTCATCTTTTATCCAACATATCTTTGTTATTTTAAATCATTTTTGGTATGTGTGAAGATACATTGGGAATTGGGAATTAAGTATATTCACAATCAAGCAAAGATTTGGATTTTACTAATTTTATCTGTAGATTGGAGACAACATGTATGTATAGCTTACAGGACCATTATGGAAAACATTCTTAAAACTGGCAATTATTTCCAAAGCTCCAAGGGTAAGAATGTGAGACACTGTATGAATTAACAACTTTAAAACTACCTTTACATGTGCCTACAAGAAAACTTGGACCCCATGCATTTTTGAGTATGCTGTTACACACACGAACACAACACACACACACACACACATACATAAACACACACACAAATATATATATATATATATATATATATATATATTTATATATATATATATATATATATATAAATAATCTGTTGTTCAAATTACTGATCTAACAGGCAAAACTGAATACTCAGACTTGTGAAGAATAGTCTAGAATATAATAGGAAAATATATAATATTTGTAATGTAATCATTCTATCCTTAAACTAAGTTATGAATGGTGAGTAACATTAATTGTACATGACTCCAAACATCCTAACAATAATATTTCTCAGGGGATATTTCATCCTCTCTTACAGACTTTTCAGATCTTCTTTGTACCATTTAACCCTAACCTGAGTGGCAATGACAAGTTTCCCTATGTCCATCAGTTGGCATCAAAGGACAAGTGTTTGTCCCATGGCATGACATCCCTGATGCTTCATTGTAAATGGAATTGGATAGGAATGGCCATTACAGATGATGACCAAGGTACTCAGTTTCTCTCAGATTTGAGAAAAGAAATGCAAAGGCATGCGGTCTGTTTAGCTTTTGTGAATATGATCCCAGAAAACATGCAACTATACATGGCAAGGGTTAAGGTTTATGACCAACAACTTATGACATCTAAAGCAAAAATTGTTATCATTTATGATGAAATGAACTCTACTCTAGAAGTCAGCTATAGGAGATGGGGAAACTTAGGTGCTCAGAGAATCTGTATCACAACCTCGCAATGGGATGTTATCACAAATATACAAGATTTCATCTTTGATTTCTTTCATGGGATTGTCCTTTTTGTACACCACCACAGTGACGTTGTTGAATTCAGAAATTTTATGCAAACAATAAACACGTCTAAGAATCCAGTAGACATTTCACAGTCTATGCTGGTGTGTAATCATTTTAACTGTGCAATCTCAAAGAACAATGTTAAAATGGATTATTTTACTTTCAACAATACATTGCTTAGCACAGCGCACATTTGACATGGTCCTGAGTGAAGATGGTTACAATTTGTATAATGTTGTGTATGCTGTGGCCCACTCTTACCATGAATTCATTTTACAACAAGTACAGTCTCAGAAATTGGCAAAAGCCAAAGGATTGTTCATTGACTGTCAGCAGGTAAAGCTTCATGTATTCATTATAATTAGATATATCAATATGCTCTCTCATGCCCCTGAGAAGCTCACATATATTTTAGAGATTATTCTATTAGACTAAAGATCTCAACACTGCAAAACTCTCAAATGAATCTTTTACATGTATATATATCATGCACAGTGATCTTTTAATAGGAGACAATATATTTTTATGAATATCAGTGTATTTTGTGAAAATGTGTTTCAACATTTTTCCACATGACGTCAAATTTAAAATAGGAGATGAGTGAAAACCTTAAGTATTGACTAGGGTAGAAAATTTTTCTCAAGAATAGTTTCTCAAGAATAAGTACATGTGCTTTGATTAATAGTTATTCTTTTAAATTAATAATTATTTATGAAATCGCAAATGACTATGAGTACACATTTTATTAAGTTTCTGTTTATTTAATATATGTATACAGTATGCATATAAAATACCTACTACCATTCTTTATTTCCACAACTTCTAGAATTTTAGACTTCTACTTATTTCTTACATAGGTGGCTTCAGTTCCTAAATAATATTTTGACAAACATGCACACACACACATAAACACACACACACACACACACAAACACACACACACACACACACACACACCATGTTACTTGTTTTCTGGTAATTATTTTTTCGAGCATGTTTTAAAATCAAACATTAATTAGTACATTAATTTTTAATGATTCAGGAGGTATAATGTATTTTACTACATGTGATTAGTTTCATACACCTGTCTTGTTGGAAAGACATTAAAAAATATGGTACATTCTCAATTCAGCATTTCCTACATTGATATGCATATGTAATCATCTAATGATGCATCTCATTTAGTTGGCTTCCTCAGTGAAAACAAGTGTATTCAGTAACCCCGTTGGAGAACTGGTAAACATGAATCACAGGGAAAATCAGTGTGTAGAATATGACATTTACATCATTTGTAATTTTCCACAAGGCCTTGGATCAAAAGTCAAAATAGGAAGTTATTTTCCTTATTTCACACAGACTCAACAACTTCATATATCTGAAGACTTGGAATGGGCCACAGTAGGAACATTGGTAGATATGCCACAATGGTTATTTTTTCAATCTATATATATTTAAAACGTGAGGCACTGAAATAGTAAACATGAGATGAAGACCAAATGCTACTTTTAATTTATATATTTTATTGTTCAATATATTTTATTACATTTTAAATGTTATCCCCATTCCCAGTTTCCCTTCCTCTGCACAAGATTGCTGTTTCTGTAATCAGAGGGAGGGATCTTGTGGAAGTTGGATGCCCTAGCATAGGGGAATATTAGAGTAGGGATGCCAAAGTGGGGAGGTTGGTGTTGAAGCTCCCTCATAAAAGCTGAGAGAGGGGAATGGGATGGAGATTCAAGATTTTCATTTAAACTTAGAAAAAGTCCATTAATTGTATGAGAGTCTTACATAACATACTTTGTTCTTATTCATTTGAACAACTCTTTCTTGGTGAAGCGTACCTTCTCTCTCAATACAACTCACTGCTCTAATTTATTTTTTACTTATAAATCTTGAGAGAGAAACTGATGCCAAATACTTTTCATTTCTATTAACCAGTTTAAGAAGAAAAATAATTTAATTGCTATAACTGACATGCTACATATAATATTACATGATATGGTAAATATTGTGTAAATTCCAGTGCACTGGAAAGTAATATATGATAATAATCAGAGGAATATTTATAGCCAAGACAGATAATGTCATATCTATCAATCTATGTGTCATTGTATATATTATATATACATTAACTACACTGACACACACTTTTGTGTGTGTGTGTGTGTGTGCGTTTGTGTGTATATGTGTGTGTGTGTGTATGTGTGTGTGTGCATTGCCTCAGGATCCCTGCTCCATGTGTAGTGTGACATGTACTGCTTGATTCAGGAAAATCCATCAGAATGAAACAGGAGACTGCTGCTTTGATTGTGTCCAGTGCCCAGATAACGACGGTTCCAACGATAAAGGTACATGTCTGCATGAAAGATAAAATTGTTCAATAAAAGTATTGAAAATACTTTTTTAAAAATAGACAAAAAATATAGTCTCTTTCAAAACAAGAAATATGATATGGCCTACATGAATACCTAAAACTCCAGTTTTCAGAATATAATGATTGAATAATGTCAATATATTTTGCACCCTAGGAAATAAACTGCAATTTCTTATACAGAAATCTCATTTTTCTCATAATATAGTGACTACTGATTTTATATTATGCAGAAAATATTTAGGGTATCATACATGTGTAACAATTTTTTTTTTCTTTTCTTATTTTTGGAGCTGGAAACGGAACCTAGGGCCTTACTCTTGCTAGGCAAGCGCGCTAACACTGAGCTAAATACCCAACCCAGTGTAACATTTTAAAAACAATAATTTTAACCATAATCTTTGCAGATCTTTATTCTTCTTTGATCGTTAGTACAAAGAATCTTGACTACATTATCAGTACACAATCTTTCTCTCTATAACACAAGTTAGTGCCTGACAAAGACCAGATGCTCAGGATAACAGTTGTTCTTTAATGAAATATATTTTAATACCTTACATGGCTTAAAGGATTAAGACTTCTTCTAAAAGTTTGAACAAGGGCAGATATTTCAAGAATGCAGCAACACATGGGATAGTGCTTATCAGTAATCACTGTCTACCTAAGGAAATAAGGATGAATATCAATACCCATAACCTTCACACCATATCCATCAATATCCATAACCATGGACTGTGTAGTTGGGAAAAAAGAGATTATATAACAAGAGGGATATGCACAGATCTATGAGATCTCTCTTTGGTCTTCTTCAAGGACAATATTCCCTTATGTAAATGGGTTTTGCATAAGTAATTATATGCTCTGGTGCCTATGCATAGGTACAGACACAGTGCACAACTCTCAAAGCACAGTACATAGTGTCTTACATGAAATGGCATCAACAACTATATCTGCAAATTATTTTGTCTGTCTGTAGTAAATTTATGGTTTGAAGAATAATATAATCTGAGATTATAAATATTATTAATCACATTTTTCTTTGTTCTTGGTTTAATAAGCATTTTTGTTCCATTCTCTGTGATGATAATCTGTTCCATCTAAAAGCATAGGTGAACAGAAATCCATATTAAGTTAATGGTCCCTATATCAGTAAGAAATGTAATAGATGCTCAACATCAAATTATTTATTTATATATCCTCTGAATAATACAAACAAAAATATTAACTACAGAATATGATAATATATAAGGGTTTATCGTTGTTTGCCAGAAGATATGGAACAGTGTGTGTGATGTCCAGATGATTCATACGTAAATTTAGAGCAAACACAGTGCCTCCAAAGAACTGTGTCATTTCTAGCTTATGAAGATACACTGGGGATGACTCTAGGCTGCATGGCCCTGTCCTTCTCTGCCATCACAATTCGAGTCCTAGTCACTTTTGTGAAGTACAAGGATACTCCCATTGTGAAAGCCAATAACCACATTCTCAACTACATCCTGCTCATCTCTCTAGCTTTCTGTTTTCTCTGCTCATTGCTCTTCATTGGACATTTCAACCAGACCACCTGCATCTTACAGCAGACCACTTTTGGAGTATTTTTCACAGTGGTTATTTCCGCCGTGTTGGCCAAAACAATAACTGTGGTTACAGATTTCAAGCTCATTACTCCAGGGAAAAGGGTAAGAAGAATGATGATAACAGGGGCAAATAACTTTCTCATTTCCCATTTGGATACTAATCCAATTAGCTCTCTGTGGTATCTAGTTGGTGACATGTCCTTCCTTTATTGACAGAGATATACTATCAGTACATGGGAAGGTCATCATTATTTGCAAAAAAAAAAAAAAAAAAAAAAAAAAAAAAAAAAAAAAAAAAAAAAAAAAAAACCACAATCATTGCCTTCTACTTTGTCTCGGGATGTTTGGGCTCCTTGGGTCTGGGGAGTTTCACTGTGGCTTTCTTGGCTAGGAACCTTCCTGAGAGATTCAATGAAGACAACTTCCTAACATTCAGTATGTTGGTGTTCTACAGTGTCTGGATCACCTTCCTCCCTGTCTACCACAGCAGGCGGGGGAAGGTTATGATAATTGTGGAGGTTTTCTCTATTTTGGCTTCTAGCACAGTGTTGCTAGGTTGTACCTTTGTCCCAACTGTTATGTTCTTTTAGTTTGACCAGATTTAAATTTTCTTCAGAAATGAAAAGATAAATTGCTTTATCTAAAGTTTGATACTTTCAAAATATTAGATGATACTCAACTTATCTGTTTTACTTTGTCTTAACAAAGGTATTCCTTAATCATAAAAAAAAGTTCAAGCAGTATACCTACAGACAGTATTTAAACCGCAGGGCAGTATTGCTTAAAATGATACCAATTAGTAAGATTTGGTGGCAAATGAGCTCTCACAAACCTAAACATATTGAGAACAGGAAATATCAATTGAGGAATAGCTACTATCGCTTTGACTTGTAGTTATGTGTTTAAGGCATGTTCCTAATTAAGGATTATTATAAAGTGACCCTGCTGCCTCTAGGCAATGCCAACTCCAAGCAAGTTGTTCTGTGAATTATAAGAAAGAAGACTGTAGATAGGATGGAGATAAAGCCAGTAATCAGCATTATTCCATGGAATATTGTTGATTCCTTGCATCCATGTTCTTATCTTGGCATTGTTCAATTATATGTGGCCAAGAGATAGAAGGAAATAACACTTGTCTCATAACCTTTTGACCATGGTGTTTTGTTACAGCAACAGAAACTAAGACATCAGCAAATTAATAATTTGCCTTAGATGGGAATAGGAGTATCTTAGATCACTAATGCAATAAAAGGAATTGATTTAAAAACAGAAACAAGGTTGAATCATAGTACAGTGTGGAGCACAGTTACAGCTTTGGATATTCTTGATGGATATCACAGAGTCCTGACTTACTGGAATACCGTTAAAATGTACTATAAAGATGTTCAGAATATCCAATAACATACTAAGAAGAGTACAGTATATGATAAGTATTGTGATGTACAGATTATGTCTGATCTATAAGGCTCTTGAACGTTAAATGAAAGCAGCATTTCACTATGAAATGTGTTTCTTTCAGTACGAAAAAACAATAATGAAAATATTGTAATGCACAATAACTTTATCACTATTAGGTTACCGAAGTCGAGGAACAAATAAGTCACTTTACATGAAGAATCTCATTACACATTGTATCAAAATAGGAGTAACAAAATACTATTCAGTTTAATATTACATACACAAAGAGTTAAATACAAACATAAACCCATTGCTATTTGCCAACATTATTTGGTGATGTACGGCGTCATTTTTCACAAAATATTGCTTGTTCCTTTATTTTTAACACTGATTTGATACTTTATTTTTGAGGCTGTAATTTAATTGCATTTTTCTTTATATTTCATGATTCCAACTTATCATTTGTAATTCTCCCCGCACTCCTACAATGCACAGGGGCTCATATATCAATCAATATTACTGAATGCATATATGTATCTTATATACATATACATTTTAAAATATAAGCTGTAGATAACATCTAAATTTGCATACATTTATATTGTGATAACTCATTACTTGGTACTACATGAAAAAAATATTTGTTCTTTTCCTTTGCAATGACAAATGCTACCATATATATATATATATATATATATATATATATATATATATATATATATATATATATATATATATATATGTATGTATATATATATATGTGTGTGTGTGTGTGTGTGTGCATAATATATATATATATATATTTCCCTGTTAATTGTTATTTAAGATAAATTTTTCTGAGCTTACTACCTTCCAAACAGGCATACACAGCGTAATGATTCTTCATTAGATTTTACTTTTTGAGACATATTCCTAAAGTTTTTTGTTTTACGTATGATCCTTTCAGAATATTTGTATTCACAGCCAACTTCCTCATTTTTTGATTTTCAAGATCTTTCCCTTCAATTGTTGCACTTTTCCCTGTGCCTTGGATGAAGGAAAAACATTTGAGAGCATACATTCATCTTTATTCCTTTCATCTTTCCTCTAGTTGCCTGTAATATAATTTCTAACTATTTCAATTCTAGTCTTTAGAGGTAATGTTTCTAGTTGGAGACTAACACAAGTCGTACATACAGATATAAAATGTAATCCCCATTTTCTGCCACTGTCACACGTCCCTGGCTGTAAGTAAGTTTGTTAGTTTGATCCATAACTGTGTTAAATAACTTCTTGGGGAACTGTACTTAATCATTTAGCATATTGTCCCCAAGTTCAACTTTTGATGAACATTCACATGGGATGCAATTATTCTCAAAACATTTCTACATTTTTTAAAGATCTATCCAAACGTCTCTTCCTCAGATGTCTTTTTTACCAAGTTCTTATTTTTCATTGATTTTACTTTAACTTAATACCTTTTTATTTCTGCTTTGTGAATTTCATATCATGTATCCACACAGGTTCATTTGATAAAGCATAAGCAAAATATTGTGTTGGCTAATTTTTTCACCTTGATACAGATTAGAGTCACTTGAGAGGAGGGACTGTGTACTTAATTTTAGGGTATTTATTTGAACAATGATAAATGCAGTAGATAAACAAACAAATGTTGGTAATGCTCCCTGTAGTCCATTAGCCCTGGGCAGTATAGAAAAGCAGGCTGAACAGGGATTTTTATTCCTCCATGGTAGTGTATAGTTCCAGACAAACTTTTCTCTACATCATAGTATAAGTAGGAAGCCAAATGAACACTAAAATTCCCCAAATTGCTTTGGTTAGTGTTTTAGCTCACCAACAGAAATTGACTTCAAACTTGCTGACAAATTTGATTCAAATTAAGGACTGAGTCTTAAGCACAAAATAATATGATTGACGTGTTTTCTTAATTTCCTTATAATTGAAGCTCAATGATCAATGAAGGCAAGGCAGTACTTGATCGTAATTTTCTCAATTGGAAGGATGAGGCAAGGATGGGTAATGAGAAACAATGTAAAAATTGAGCTGAGAGATGCTAGATCCATTTAGTAATTGTGAGCATCTGTACCTTCAATATGAATAGAAATATTTTCAAATGTTTCCTGTTTTGGGTTGGGGAGATAGTTTGGTAATGAAGGGAATTTTTTAGCGGGCTCACAAGATTCTATTAATACACTTCTTAATTATCATTTTCCACTTTAATCCTCATGTACCCATGGACACATCAATCTCTCTCCACAACATATACATGATTTAAAATTATAGGGAAAAGAAAATAAATAAAAAAACAACCAAAATTCTATGAATAAGTTCTCTGATTTACTTCTTTTTTCTCCAAAGTTAAGTTCTACTATTCAAATTTAGGCTCAAATTCAAGAATTCATACTAATCTTAAACATTCAATTTTTCTACCCAAACATCCTTAACTGATTCTGGCCTGAAACTGCACACTGCACAGGTGTACTTCCTAACGTGAACAAACAATACCCTGTATAAATCACATAAGAAGAAAAAAAGCAGTAGCCACAAATACATAAGTGTTCTCTAGGAAGCTGGGTTCAGTTGCTGCCAAATGCCTGTAATCTCTGTAAGAAGAAGGCATATGGGAGGCCTGTAAGTTCATGAAAAAAAATCTTCTGCTAAACAGTGAACATATGACTAACATGAGAGATTAGAGAATATCTTACAAGTAAAAACAAAGATTCTCTCAGATTTGAAACCTTTTTTTTTCCTAGAGTCAATATTGATTATGAAGTTTGGTGGCTTCTGGAATCTTCTAGAATCAACACTATCACTTGTTCCCTGAGTTATGACCACGTGTATTTGAATTAAAATAAAAAAAACCACAGGTTTCCCTTTAAAAAAATAAACTATACTTTTTTGTTTCAAAATTTATTCTTTATAGCATATCTCTAAATTGTTAATTCTCTTCTACATTGTCAGATTAGATTCTAAGTTTTGGCAAAAGGCTTTAAAACAAATTGTCAACCTGTGGCTAGTACATCAGGATGAAATTTTTCATTAAATTATTTCATTTACTTAGATTCCAAACTTTGCTCTCCATGATCCACTTTCTGGGAGTTATTCACCCATCACCTCTAGCATATGCCTTGACAGTTTATTCCCCCAAATATTACTGGTGCTCATCAATGACACATTCCTCACCCTCTCCTGCATCAATTTTCCCTGTGACATAAAGTCTCTACAGAATTTGGCACATCTTCTCTTACAGGAGACAAACAATGTTCTCCTCTGAAACATATGTGCTGGGGGAAACAGGCCAGCTCATAAATGTTCAATGGATAGTGTATTCGATTTTGGTAGTTCTCAGCGATGTACATTAGTTGACACTGTTTTTCTTCCTATGGGCTTTCCACAACCTTCATCTCCTTCGATCCTTTCTCTAAGTCTTTGTCAGTGATCAGTGTCTCAGTCCAATGATTGACTATAAGTATCTGTCTCAGTCAGCTCTGAGTATAGACTCACAAGAGACAGCCCTGATAGTCTCCTGTCTGCAAACACAACAAGGCATCAATAATAGTGTCAGGGTTTGTTGGTCATGTTGGATGGATCCCATGTTGGACTGGTCCTTCAGTGGAAAAATTAGACTTCGGAAGGAGAAACTGAAAATGTTTTAGTGCGACTCATTATTATAGGAATTGTATTAAATATTCATGGCATTAGGAAGATGGAGAACCACTGCTCTAAAATGACAAATATGTGTTGGTTTGTGTTTGATTTCAAGGTTGAACACATTGCATTCTACAGCCAGTAATTAGCCCTTTGATTCTGAAAGATAGGTCAATTTTCTTCTGTCCCTAGTTCTTGGTAGTTTTCTGCTTTATGTGGGGGTGTAAACATGTTTCCACATAAAATTTCTTCCTTTTCATTTTCATAAGTACATTGATATTACAGTTATTGCTTTTGTCTATTTTTTCATTTTCTAGGGGACTATGATTTACAGTAGATGATCTGGTATTCTTTCCACTGCCTCCTCAATTAGGTTCCATGAGTCAAAGACAAAGTAACTGCGATGTAGCTGTATTTGGATGTTGGTAGGTATACCTATCTGTGGTTAAATAAAAGGAGCGAATTTCAATCTTCCTAATGCTGCAACCCTGGCGCCATCCCTGACTAGGCTATGTTATTTGTACTCAGTGGGAGAGGAAGTAGCTAGACCTACAGACTTTTGATGTATCAAGGTGAGTGAATATTCATAGGGTATCCTACCCTTTCTCAAAATGATGGAGGAAATGTGGAGAGCTGAAAATGCTCCTAACCCTCAAGACACTGGAAACTCCAAGAAGTTTAGAGGTGTGATGGGGTGGGCAGTGTTTAGTCATTATGAGATGTAGAACTCTCCAGGGAATAGAACAGAACTGGAATAAAATCTGGAGTGTATAAATAAATAAATTAATTAATTAATTAATTAATACTTTAAAAAAGAATATATGAAAGGAGAACTCCAAGAGGGGGAAGCAACTATGATGTAAAGTGAATAAATTAATACATTCATATACACAAACATACATACATACATAAATGTAGAGAACTGCGACAGGCCGCACCTCAAAGATGGCGCTGGTTTCTGCCTTCCACCCTCCCAATGGTGAGTGCTCCTTGCAGTAAACAAGTCCTTATTTGGCTATGTCTGCCTGGCGCGCTAGCTTCCCCATAGTGAAAGCCTATCTACATGACCCACGTGGCTTGCTAGGAATGGACAGTGGTAGCTATTTAAGTGTGGTGCAGGGCGTTCCCTGAAGAGAGAAAGAGTCAGAAGAAAGAGAGAGACAGAGAGAGAGAGTCAAGAGAATGAGAGAGAGAGAGAGAGAGAGAGAGAGAGAGAGAGAGAGAGGAGAGAGAGAGTCAGAGTAGAGAGAATCAGAATATATAGAGGTCAGAAGGTTGTATCAAGGTTCCTGAGTAAAACTGCTTGAAGAAGATCTCTCCTGTGGTCTTGTCTTCCTTTCTGGTCGAGGTTGGGCACAGCACATACATACATACATGCATGCATACATTAATTACTTATTTAGCTAGTTAGTTAAAGAATGTATGAAAAAAGAAAAAAAAAAACAACACGTAGGAAGAAAGTGGGATTCCCAGAGTGCAAACAGTCCTGAGAGCACAGTGGAGACCACCAGTTCTGCTCACATTCATAGCCCAAGAATTACCTGCCTGGAGCCCTATGAGCTCCAGGAACCTATGAGCAGTCCAGGAAAGGATCTGTCTGGTTTCTGCCTGTGCCAATAGCTGACCCTCTGACACAGGTCTCTCTCACACACAAATCCCACTGGAAAAAAAAAAAAAACAGTCTCCAGAGTGCCCACAGACAGAATTACAGGAGTCTCTAGCCACTGTCATAGATAGCAAGACAAGCTAACACCACAGATTAAAACAAGGGCGAGAGGCAAGGTTATGAAACTAACTAGCAGAATCCATGTACACTTGACAAAATCAGAACCAAGTTCCCTCACCACAGCAAGCCTTAGATGGGGGTCAGCATACTGGAAAAGCAAAATTTTGATTTAAAATCACAGCTCATCGTGATGTTAGAAGACTTGAAGGACCTTAAAGAAATACTGACAACACAGGAAAACAAGGAGAAGCCCATTAAAAGGAGACACAATAATTCCTTAAAGAATTACAGGAAAACACAACCAAACTGGTGAAGGAAATGGAAAAAATAATCCAGAACCTAAAAACGGAAATAGAAACAATAAAAAGGCACAAAGGGAGAAAACCATAAATATAGAAAACATAGGTAGGAGTTGAAGCAATACTCAAAGAATACTAGAGATTGAAGAGTAAATGTCAGGGTCAGAAGATACCTTAGAAAATATTGAAACAACCATCTAAGCTAATGTGAAACACAAAAGGCCCCTAACACAAAACATCCAGTAAATCTGAGGTACAACGACAGGATCAAACCTAAGGATAGTAAGTGTAGAAGAGAGGGAAGATTATCAAGTTAAAGGGGCAATAAATATATTCACCAAAATTATAGAAGAAAGCTTCCAGAACCTAAAGAAGGAAATGGCCTATAAATATTAAAAGAATTATACAGAATTCCAAATAGATTGGAGAAGAAAAGAAAGTCCTCCTCTCACATAATAGAGAAAACACCAAATACATAAAGCAAAGAACAAATATTAAAAGCAGTAAGAGAAAATGGTCAAGGAAACTATAAAGGCAGAACTATCAGAATGGCACCGGACTATGTACCAGAGAATATGAAAGCCAGAAGATCCTGTTCATATATGACAAAAAACCCTGAGAGAAAACAAATACCAAATCAGTCTACTAAATTCAGCAATAATCTAAATAGCATAGATGGAGAAACAAAGATATTGCATGACAAAACAAAATTTGCACAATATCGTTCTAAAAAGGATAGTAGATGGAAAACTTCAACACAAGGTGAGAAAATACACCCAAAACCTCAGGAAAGTAATTTTGACTAACCCAAAAGAAGATAGCCACACAAACATAACTCCAGCTCTAACAACAAAAATAATGGAAAACAATAATTGTTGCTCCCTAATATCTCTCAACATTAATGGACTCAATTCCCCCCCCCAAAAAAATAGACTAACTGCAGAAAAGATATATAAAGAGGACCCAACATTTTGCTGAATACAGGATATTTTTCAGAGTGAAATGATGGAAAACAATTTTCCAATGAAATGGTTCAAAGAAAGAAGATGAAGTAGTCATTCTAACATCAAATAATATTAACTATCAACTAAAAGATATCCATAAAAATTAGGAAGGACATTCATATTCATCAAAGGAAAAATCCACCACCATGAACTCTCAATCCTCAATATCAATGCTGTAAATGCAAGGGTACCTATATTTATAAGAGAAACCTTACTAAAGATGAAAGAACGCATTGCATCTTACATGATAATAGTAAGAGATTTCCACACCACACTCTCATCAATGTACAAATCATGGAAACAGAAACAAAGACACATAGAGAAACTAACAATGGTCATTCACCAAATGGATTTAAGAAATATTTATAGAACATTTCATCCTAAAACAAGCATACACACACAAATACACACACACACACACACACACACACACACACACACACACACATTCTTCTCAGGACCTCATGGTAGCTTCTTTAAAATTCACCATATAGTCAGTCACAAAATAGGCCTCAACAGATACAAGAAGACTAAGGTTTGTCTTCAATAAGAAAAATAATTAGAGAAAGCCCACAAATACATGGAAGTTGAACAAAATTTTGTTCAATGATAACTTGGTCATGGAAGTATAATGAAATAAATTAAAGATTTTTTTTGAATTTAGTAAAAATGAAGGCACAAAATTATGGTACACAATCAAAGCAGTGCTAAGATGAAATCTCAAAACTCTGAGTGCCTCCAAAAAAAATCTGGAGAGAGCATATATTAGCAATTGGACAGCACACCTAAAATCTGTAGAACAGAACAAAAGCAAATACAATAGAAGGTAGGAAATAATCAAATTCAGGGCTGAAATCAAACAAGTAGAAACAAAAAGGACCATACAAAGGATCATCAAAACCAAGATCTGGTTCTTTGAAAAAATCAACAAGACAGATAAACCCTTGGCTAGACTAAACAGAGGGCACAGAGTGTTTATCCAAAGTAACAAAATCAGGAATAAAAAGGAGACATAATCACTGATACTGAGGAAATTAAAAAAAAATCATCACATCCTACTTCAAAATCCCATACTCAGCAAAACTGGAAAATCGGGAGGAAATGGATAAACTTTCTACACAAATACAAGGTACCAAAGTTAAATCAGGATAATTTAACCTGTGTAAACAATCCCACAACTCCTAAAGAAATAGAAGCAGTTATTAATAATCTCCCAATGAAAAAAAGCCCAGGACCAGATGGGTTTTGTGCAGAATAGTAAAAGACTTTCATAGAACCCTAACAGCAATACTGTCTAAACTATTCCACAAAACAGCCACAGAAATAGAAGGAACACTACCGAAATCGTTCTATGTAGCCACAAATATGATTATACATAAACCACATAAGAATTGCAACAAAGAAAGACACCTTCTGAAAAAAATCCCTTATGAATATTGAGGAGAAAATACTCTACAAAGTTCTCACAAACTGAATCCAAGAACACACCGAAACAACCCTTATGGGATGATCCAGTATTTTCATCGCAGGAGTGCAAGGATGGCTAAATGTATGGAAACGTAACAAAGAAATCCATTATATGAAAAAATTCAAAGAATAAAACACCGTGATCATCTCATCAAATGCTGAGAGCATTTGACAATATTCTTCACCACATCATGTTAAAAGTCTAGGAAAGAACTACAATTGAAGGCCTATAGTTAAACATAGTAAAAGCAATATACAGCAAACCTGTTGCCAACATTAAACGAAATGGAGAGTGACTTGAGCAATCCCACTAAATCAAAGAAATAGGCAAGGCTACACATTCTCTCCCTACTATTTGAATATACTCCTTGAAGTCCTAGCCAGAGCAATCTGACCACAAAAGGAGGTCAAAGGGATAGAAATTGGAAATGAAGAAGTCAAAATATCACTATTTTCAGATCATATGATAGTATAATTAAATGACCTGAAAAGTTCAACCAGAGAACTACTAAGCCTGATCAAAAAATTCACCAAAGTGACTTGAAATAAAATTAACTCAAACAAATCAGTAGGCTTCCTCTATCAAAGGATAAAGGGTCTGAGAAATAAGTTAGAAAAATGGCACCCTTCACAGTAGCCACAAATAATGCAAAAACCACAGTGTGACTCTGAACAAGCAAACAAAGAATCTGTATTTCAACAATTTCAAATGTCTGAAAGAAGGAAATTGAAGAAGGTCTCAAAAAATGGAAAGATATACCATGAAAATGGACTTGGAGGTTTAATATTGAAAAGTGGCTACTTGACAAAATCAATCTCCAGATTCAATGAAATCCACATCAAAATTTTACCTCAGTTCTTCACAGAGTTAGAAAGAGCAATTTACAAATTCATTTTGAAAAACAAAAACACAGGAGAACAAAAATTATCCACAACGATAAAAGAAGTCCTGGGGGAATAACCATTCCTGTCCTCAAGTCATATTACAGAGCAATAGTGATAAAAATTGTATGACATCATACAAGGACAGGCAGTATGATCAATGGAAAAGTATTGAAGAAACAGATATAAACCCATACACCTATACTCACATGGGCTTTAACAAAGGAGTTAAATCCATCCAATGGCAAAAAAAAAATATATTTAGCATTTTCAAGAAATGGTTCAACTGGAAGTCAGCATATACAGGAATGCAAATTGAGTCATTCTTATCCCCCTGTTCAAAGCTCAGGTTGAAATGGATCAAGGACCTCTACTTAAATCTTGATATACTTAAATTAATAGAAGAAAATATGAGGAAGAGCTTTGAACACGTGGGCACTGGAGAAAATTTTCTGAACAAAATACCAATGGCTTATGCTCTATGATCAAGAATCGACGAATGGGATCTCATAAAACTGCAAAGCTTCGTAAGACAGAGGACACTGTGGTTAGGACAAAACGGCAAACAACAGATTGGGAAAAGATCTTTACCTATACTACAACAGATAGAGGGCTTGTATCCAAAATATACAAAGAACTCAAGAAGTTAGACCGCAGGGAGAAAAGTAACCCTATTAAAAAATAGGATTCAGTGCTAAACAAAAATTCATAGCTGAGGAATGGCTTATGGCTGAGAAACACCTAAAGAAATGTTCAACATCTTTAGCCATGTGGGAAATGCAAATCAAAACAACCCTGAGATTTCACCTCACACCAGTTAGAATGGCTAAAATCAAAAAGTCAGATGACAGCAAAGTCTGGCGAGGATGTGGAGAAAGAGGAAAACTCATCCATTGTTGGTGGGATTGCAGACTGGAAATTAGTCTTGAGGTTCCTCAGAAAGTTGGACATTACAGTACTTTAGGACCAAGCAATACCCCTCTTGGGCATGTAACCAAAAGATACCCCAAAATATAAAAAAGACACATGATCCACTATGTTTAAAGCAGCCTTATTTAATAGTCACAAGGTGGAAAGAAACCAGATGCCCTTCAACAGAAGAAAGGATAGAGAAAATGTGGTATATCTACAAATCGGAATACTATTCAGCTATCAAAAACAATGACTTTATGAAATCCATAGGCAAATGGATGAAACTAGAAAATAACATCCTGAGTGAGGTAACCTAATCACAGAAAACCACATATGATATGCACTCATTGATAAGTGGCTATTAACCCAAATGCTTGAATTACCCTAGATGCACAGAAGACATGAAACTCAAGACGGATGATCAAAATGTGAATACTTTACTCCTTCTTTAAAAGGGGAACAAGAATGGCCTTGGCAGGTAATAGGGAGGCAAAATTTAGAACAAAGGGAGAAGGAACACACATTCGGAGCCTGCACCACATGTGGCCAATACATATACAGACACCCAATTATGAGAAGATGGTTAAAGCAAAGAAATGCAGGGTGACACAGCCTGTTTGTAGTTCTCTCCTGAGAGACACAGCCAGAATACAGCAAATACATAGGCGAATGCCAGCAATGCAATCCACTGAACTGTGATCAGGACCCCCGTTTAAAGAATTGGAGAAAGATCTGGAAGAGATTGAAGGGCCTCAAGACCCCATATGAACAACAATGCCAACCAACCAGAGCTTCCAGGGATTAAGCCACTACCCAAAGACTATACATGGGATGATCTCGGGCTCCAAACTCATAGGTAGCAATGAATAGCCTAGTAAGAGCACCAGTGGAAGGGAAAACCCTTGGTCCTGCTAAGACTGAACCCCCAGTTAACGTGATTGTTGGGGGGGAGGGTAATAATGGGGTGAGGGTTGGTAGCGGAAGCCCATATAGAAGGGGAGAGCGAGGCGTTAGGGGGATGTTGGCTCAGAAACTGGGAATGGGAATAATAATCTAAATGTAAATAAGAAATACTCATGTTAATAAAGGTCAAAAAAAGATTTAATGACAGTAATGAAATAGACTTGCTAGTAAGAGCAAACAGGATAAGAGCAATAAGTTATTTCTTCCATGTCATTATATAGGCTTCCAATAAGAGGAATTGCACACATTGTAGCTGAATTAAATACCTGGATTCAAGGAGTGTGTTTTTATTTTAAAAATTCAGACTAGAAGTAGATCTTCTCACTTTCAATGAAAGTGGAAGTCCCTCAAAGGTATACCCATTATTTTATAGATTTTAGATAATTCCAGTTGTAGTCAAGTAGGCAACCAAAAATAGTCTACTTCTTGTCAACTTGAAACAACATCATATTACCTTATGTTGTGAATAATTTGTAAAGAAAATAATAAAAAGAGCTTAATGGTGCCTTGATAAAATAGAATGATCCTACATACAAATAGAAATGCAACATATATTTAACCCAAACATAGATGTAGTGATGTGATGTAATCATCAAGTCTACAATCTCAAACACATTATATATTTAGAATCGTTGGAAATGTGTTCTACGACACATTCTTTTAGGATCTCAAATTTGAAATGAATATGAAAACCTTTGGTATTGTCTTAATTGATATTATATTGCTTGACAAATTGATGAAAGAAAACACAAAAACCTATAGAAACACTTTGTTAACAAAATACAAAGGAATTATTGATTTCAATTATTAATCATTTCTCTACAACTGGTTATGGTTATAAAGACTACCATGTGTAAAATACCTTCTTCATTACCCTGTCCTATTTTCTTCACCCATAAGAAGCACCTCATTAGATACCAATCTCCATACCTGATGGATTTGCATCCTTTGACATTTTGCCTGGGTTTAGTTATTTTCTTTTTATATTGAGTATGTGGGCAAAGATTTCTCCACCTTTTCCCACATGAAGCTGTCTCTGGTTTCTACCTCTTGTCCTGAAAAGTTTTTTGAGAGAGCACACAACTCTCTTCTAGAAAATGAGAGTCAAAATGACCTAGTTAACTGCATGTTCTTTACTCTTGTTAAACTGCATTCTTGTTTCCCCCTGCATCAGTCAACCAGGATGTGTTTTTTTTTCTTGTATACTTTGTCTTTAAATGAAATCTGGTAATTTCCATTTAGAATTAGTCTATTCAAAATGTTTCCCTCCAAGCCTTGGTCATATTGAGTCGTCTTTCGATTTTTACCCTATAATATTGTGAAGCCACAACATCATCTATTTGTAATTCTAACCAGTTTGAACAACTTATACATTTAATCATGGACTTTGACCCTGATATGTGCAGATTTCTTCCAAGAGAGCAACCTGACTCATTCCACTAGGAAGCAAGCAAAGAAACTCAAATCAGAGTTTGAGGCCCCTCTGATACTCTGGTCTAAATTTCCTATAGAAATTGCGAACTATTTAGTCATTTCCAGAAGCAATACTGGATATAGCACCTTCTGTTTGAACTCATAGTGATGGTCAATTTTTGCTGCTGGTAAAAGACATCAAGGTTCTAGTGAGATGTCACCAAATGACCCTTTACCTAAGTGTATGAGTGTATTGTAGTCTTCATTAATTTGCTCTTATATTACTTTATTTGTTCAAGCGTTGTCTATCTCTGTCTCTCCTGATCATTCTGCTATTTGTCATTGTGAATTGAGAATTATGGATTAAATCTAATAAGCAGCTCACTCCTTTGGCATATTATCTTTACTATTTCCTGAAAACCTATAAAGACAAGGAATTCTGTATGGATTCTATATGTTAGAGTGTTTTATTTTTTATTTTTATTTTTTTTGACATTGAATGGCTGAGTGCAGGGACATAAAACCACTGGAAAACAGGAGACATATTGCTGGGTGTCATAAGCACTCCTGGCCATTCAAAATAGTTTCCTTACAGAGATGTGTCCTTAGGTGTATAATGACAGGTTCCTCTCTGGCTTGCACCTGTTTCCTTAAAATTATATCTGCAATAACTTTAAAAATAACCTTCCCCCAGGACATAACAGGGAACAAACCACTCCCAAGGTTACACAGATATTGACCCATGACTGTTGCCACCTATGTAGCAGAAGAAGGACTTGTCAGGCATCAATGGGAGGAGAGGTCCTTTGTCCTGTCAAGGCTCAATATCTCATAGTAGGGGAATGTCAGGGAATGGAGGTGGGAGGGAAAGGGTGGATAGGTGTATAAGGAGCTCCCTCATAAAAGCAGGGGAAGAGGGATAAGATAGCTGGTTCCAGAAGGTGAAACACTTAAAGAGAGTAACAATTAAAATGTAAATAAAAATAAATAAATTATGCACTTAACCCATCTGGACCTGGGCTCTTTTTGGTTGGGAGACCTTGAATGACTCCTATTTCCTTAGGAGTTATGGGGTGGTTTAACTGGTTTATCTGTTCCTGATTTAACTTTGGTATACCTGGTATCTGTCTAGAAAATTGTAAATTTCCTGAAGATTTTCAAGTTTTCTGGAATATAGGCTTTTATATTAAGATCTGATGATTTTTTTTGAATTTCCTCTGAATCTACAGTTATGTCTCCCTTTTCATTTCTGATTTTGTTAATTTGGACACACTCTCTGTGTCCTCTCGATAGTCTTTCTAAGGGTTTATCTATCTTGTTGATATTCTCAAAGAACCAACTTTTGGTTCTGTTGATTCATTCTATAGCCCTTTTTGTTTCAACTTCGTTGATTTCAGCTTTGAGTTTGATTATTTCCTCCCTTCTACTCCTCCTGGGTGTATTTGCTTCTTTTTGTTCTAGAGCTTTTAGGTGTGCTGTCAAGCTGCTGACATCTGCTCTTTCCTGTTTCTTTCCGCAGGCACTCAGAGCTATGAGTTTTCCTCTTATCACAACTTTCATTGTGTCCCATAATTTTGGGTATGTTGTACCTTCATTTTTCTTAAATTCTAAAAAGTCTTTAATTTCTTTCTTTATTTCTTCCTTCACCAGGTTATCGTTGAGTAGAGCATTGTTCAACTGCCACGTATATGTGGGCGTTCTTCCCTTATTGTTATTGAAGACCAGCTTTAGCCCATGGTGGTCTGATAGCACTCAAGGGATTATTTCTAACTTTCTGTACCTGTTGAGGCCCGATTTTTGACCAATTATATGGTCAATGTTGGAGAAAGCACCATAAGGAGCTGAGAAGGTATATCCTTTTGCCTTAGGATAGAATCTTCTATAAATATCTGTTAAGTCCATTTGGTTCATGACTTCTCTTAGTCTGTCTACGTCTCTGTTTAATTTCTCTTTCCATGATCTGTTCACTGATAAAAGTGGGGTGTTGAAATCTCCTACTATTATTGTGTGAGGTGCAATGTGTGTTTTGAGCTTATTAATGTTTCTTTTACATATGTAGTTGCACTTGTATTTGGGGCATAGATATATAGGATTGAGAGATCATCTTGGTGGATTTTTCCTTTGATGAATATGAAGTTTCCTTCCAGGGACTAAGCCAGTACCTAAAGACTGTACATGGAATGATCCTGGACTCTGACCTCATAGGTAGCATCGAATATCCTAGTAAGATCACCAGTGTAAGGGGAAGCCCTGGGTCCTGCTAAGACTGAACCCCCAGTGAACGTGATTGTTGGGGGGAGGGTGGCAATGGGGGAAGATGTGGAGGGGAGAGGGAGGGATAGGGAGATGTTGGCCCATAAACCGGGGAAGGGAATAACACTCGAAATGTAAATAAGAAATACTCAAGTTAATAAAATAAATAAATAAATTATATCAGTCTTGCAGTAACCAAGCCTCAAGTGAAAAAACATTAAAAATTCTGCACATCTATTAACATTAGAAAGAACTAACCTATCCTCCTTCTCTTTAGGATTGGTGACATAATGCTGTGCATCAGCCATGTAGAGAATTCTTTCCTCTTTTTCTCCTGAAGTGTCTACTTGCATACCTACAGTTGAACCATCTATGCTCCTTGTGGCCTGAACACACGAATATGGCTTAAATCACTGCAGTTCCTGCAATTATTTGCCTCCAATTAGCCTCTGATCTTTCTCACTTGGGAACAAAAGATCTGAGTAAGGAGGCCCTATCCTGAGTTATGATATGTATTTCCTTCAGAACAAGTGACCAATACTACGAGAGCACACAGAAACCCTATTTCTCAGAGAAAACTCACTCACATCTATCTTAGAAAATGTTTTTTATGTTCATCAGCACAATGACAATGATTGCCAACAGTTACTGGCCGACCTGTTCATATCAGAAGAAATGGACTGAAAAATGTTGGAATGTAAAAACGTGGTACTGAATCCATATATGGATCTCTGACTGATAAAAATAATTTTTTGATAGTCTGTTTCCATTCCACACATCTCCCTTAGGATTCTGACCTTTACCAAGATACTGTGGTGCTGGTCATCTATTGCCAGACTTTCTGGCTGAGCTCCACTCAGCAGCTCAGAGGCCAGAAAACGTGTAAAAAGTAAGTGAGTTCAAACAGGGTACATCAGAACAACATTCTTATCTAATATAGTTTCTATGGACTCATCATATATCTACACCAATAGTCCCAGAATCCATGGACATAGGCAGATGTTAAAAAGTGCTTTTGTCAGTCAGTTGGCACCAGATATTTGATGTAAAATAATTAGAGGGATGTGCAGGTATGGATGAGCCTCAGTGGTTAGTGGTAGCTTAAAATGAGCAGTAAAAGAGACTTGATTGAGAGCCAGGAGGACAAGAGACTTACCAAGGCCATTAGTAGCAATCCTAACAGTAAAACTGAATGATAAACAAGTTTTGTGAAACAAACAAGAAAAGAGCCAGGAGACTACCAAGCAACCATTGGAGAAAGGCAAACATGCCTCCTGCAAATAAAGTGTACATTGAAAAAATAAGTCCTGTAACTGGAAGTAAAAGGTAAACTGATACAGTTAGAAGAGTAATGGGGCCCAGGCTACTATTCTCCAAGAGCCTACTGTAAAACTAAAAATTGTGGAAAAGCGATTGAGTTCTTACTGGTCACTGGATTGACATATTCAGTCCTCAATAATCTACTATGAAATTACCTGATCAGAAGATAACATTCAAAGTAGCAAAAGGAAAACTCCCTTAATGTCTCTGAAGCAGCAAACATTCCATTAACATTGGCAAGGGGATAATAAATCACCTGTTATTGATCATGTCATATTGTCTCCACTTCTTCCTGTTTCCTTCTGGCATGAGACCTCTTGCATAAACTGAAAGCAACCATGATCTTTTCTAAGAATGAGACACAGTGAGACTTCCATACACTAACAAAGAAAACATTGTTTCTGTTTACCAGAAGAATATCTCCTTTGTGAAAGTCCTCGTCCATATACAGAAGATAGTTGGACTATCTTTCAGATTTGTAGGAAGAATCCTAGGAGTATTGAAAGAAACTATCCTTCCATGACAGGTCTTAAAACAAAATCCCATAATTGTTCAACTGACCCGTTCATTTGTGCTTATGGAGATTAAGTAATCTGCAGTCTGGAAGCAAAGGGAGAGTTACAGACTATAATACCCAGCTGAAAGAGGTGGGTATCCCGATATCCTGCCAGTCTCACTGGAGGATGTTGTCATTACCTGAGAAGAAACTGGGACCATTAATTATATAAACCATCCGAGATCTGAGGGACTTGCATTAGAGTGTAGAGGCTACTTACCCTATAGTTCCTAACTCATATACAATCAGAAATCTGAATCCTCCAGGGAAAATATGTAGACTGTCTTGTACTTGAAAGATGTTTTCTTCAGGTTCCCTTTGGCAGAGGATAAAAACTCAATTTTGAATGACAGTTCCAGAGGGACATAAAAGTGGGCAAATAATTTAGACCCTATTCATCCAAGGATTTCAAAATTCTTCAGTCGGGCCTGTGGATGTCCTCAGAAGTTTCCCAGGTCGACACTCTTACAAGATATAGATAACGTCCTCCTCTCTCCTGAAACTCAAAGTAATTGAACAAGGGAAACTGAGGCACTGTCCAAGAGTTATAATCACTGAGCTAGCAAGGGTGAGCTAGAAAGTTCACCTTTTTATATTAAGAGGACACCAATCTTGGCAAAAATTTGGGGGAGGCAAAAGAAACCTGTATCAGAGAATGGTTGCTGTTATCCCACTGGTCCGAACTCCAAAGGTTACAAGAAAGGTTTGAGAGAATCTTGGTGTGGGTGCGTGTTGCTCTGCCTGGATACCAGGGTTTTGGAGAAATAGCAAAGCCTCAATACACCATAACACATGAGGATACTAGGACGAATCTGCGTGGAGACAGAAGGTATGGAGTTTGAAACTTGATAGTATGTTTTGGTTACACCCCAACATTTCAAGTTTCCTCAGAATGTTTTTATATGTTTATCCATGAAACAGATGAAAAGACACTGCATGATGGACTTACAAAAACACTTTATGGGTGTGAAAACACCTCGTAGTGCACCTGGCCATACAACTGGACCCTCCGAATGGATCACTTGTCTAAAGTCTATGTTAGCTGACCCTATTCTTTGAAAGAAGCAGAGAAGTTAAATCTGGGTCAACATTTTATACTCCTATCATCCCAGAGAGTTGAAGCCTTTTACAATGAACACCACAAACTGGCTTCTATTTTTTTCATCTTTATTAACTTGAGTATTTCTTATTTACATTTCAATTGTTATTCCCCTTCCCGGTTTCCGGGCTAACATCCTCCTAAACCTTCCCCCTCCCTTTTTATATTTGTGTACCCCTCCCCATTCTACCACCATTACTGCCCTCCCCCCAACAATCACGGTCACTGGGGGTTCAGTCTTGACAGGACCAAGGGCTTCCCCTTCCACTAGTGCCCTTACTAGGCTATTCATTGCTACCTATGACGTTGAGCCCAGGGTCAGTCCATGTATAGTCTTTGTGTAGTGGCTTAGTACCTGAAAGCTCTGGTTGCTTGGCACTGTTGTTCAAAGTGGTCTCAAGTCCCTTCAAACTCTTCCAGTTCTTTCTCCGATTCCATCAATGGGGGTCCTGTTCTCAGGACAGTGGTTTGCTCCTGGCATTCGCATATGTATTTCCTGTATTCTGGCTGTGTCTCTCAGGAGAGATCTACATCCAGTTCCTGTTGACCAGCACTTCTTTGCTGCTTCATTGATCTTATCTAGTTTGCTGGCTGTTTGAGTATGGGCCACATGTGGGGCAGGCTCTGAATGGGTGTTCCTTTTGCCTCTATTATAAACTTTGCCTGTCTATTCCCTCCCAAGTGTATTCTTGAGAACCTGGCTTCTATATGTCCCTTTTGCACACTAACAGATACTATTACTGGACCATCCTAGAGTGTAGTTCAAAAAACCCACCTGACATAAATCCTGTTACCTGTTGTGTGCTGTAGGCCTCAGACGCTCTCCCCTGACTGTCTTGAGGTAACAACAATGGTACAATTTATGTGGACAGACCTAATGGACTACTGCCAATCACCATCACATAAAAGACACTAATGCAATCAATAGTCAACACAGTTGGGAGTATTTTCATTAAACATGGAGTGAGATACCAAGGAGCTTCAACAGTTACTATAATTGAAATTATTTTCATGCAAGACTTACAGCCAAGTATGTAGGTCCAGAGAACACAACTGATTCATCAGTCTGACTCAGGAGGTCAAATGGGGAAAAGGGAAGCCTGTCATCTTGTACATAGACAGACATTATTCTTTGGATACTCCACATATCTTTGGTATAATACTGAGACAAAATTGTCCTTGTTCCTGAGGAAAGTACATTAAGAACAAAGAGGAAATCTTGGCTCTCCAAGAGGATATTTGGATTCTCCTATGATTTGCTAGGCTTCACTGCTATGGATATCAAAGAGATTTCTGCCTTGAGACTAAAGGTAACAAGATCACTGACCGAGATGCCCTACAAGTGTCCTTAAGTCCAGTGATCCTACTGACTATCTGGTGACATACCTAACCAACTACTACCTGAGAATCCATGGTATAAATATGATGTGAGTATGCAAAAGCATCAGATGGATACCTTGAAGCCACAGGTTGATGCTGAACAACAGAAGGAAAGATCATTCTTTCAGAAACAATTTGCAGTTTTCTGGTAACTCAGCTTTACCAGGTTACTTGATTTGGGTCCACAGAACTCTATTAATTGCCAGCACCAATGTATGTTATACCTACCTACATTGGGCCACATGTCAGGAGATGTCTAAGCAAGATGTCAGGTTTATACTTATATAAATACAAGACAGAGTTCATTTGACAGAAGAATTCCATATGACTGGCCAACATTATGATGAATTATGGGAACCTGATTTTACTGACATATAGACTGCTAGGATAGGATAAAAGTACGTGCTTGTTTTTATTGATACCTTTTCTGGGTGAGTAGAAGCTTCTCCAACAGACAGAAACTGGTGAAAGAGAAACTAAAAAGCTCTGCTAGGAACTTTTCCCCTAATTTTCCCTCTCACTAGTAATGCTGTCATGGAATAGCCCAGCTTTTATAACCAACACCTCTGAATAAATAGTCAAAGTTTTATTAATAGTGTGCAATCATTTTGGTGCATATATAACTCAGAATTCTGGGCAGGAGGACACAATGAACAAGACATTAAAAAAAAATGGAAACTCCCAGTAGTATCCAGGGAAGTATCAAAAGACTGTTATTTTTTTTTATTTGGCCTGCTTCATTCCTTGAGGGAAGGATTCATCCATATAGTAGTATGTTTAGAATACACCCCGCATTGATTCCAATGTGCAGAGATTAGCAGTTGGAAAAACTGTTCAACCATTTCATTCTTCAAATCCTAGTCCTCCACTTTTCCATAAAATCTATTCTTTGTCCTATCAGAGAATGGCATTGAACCTCTAAATCCACTAACAATATCCCATTGTTTGGGCCAAGCGGTAGTGAAGCTGCATGAGTCAGGAGATTTGTGATGATTTTTTCCAGTACTACAGCTATGGGGTTAGGTGGGATTCTAAAATGGATTCTGTGTAACTAGGTCAAGAATGTAGAATCGACATAGACAATGCCAAATGAGTTCCCTCCTGTTCTTATGAACGTATTGAAGTTTAGATTTCACGGTTCCTCAAGAAATTCCTCTCCCTGCCCATCCTCCTGAATCTTATGATTAGCCTGAAGAAAGAAAAATGGTAAAACATCCAAAACTCTGAAGTCTGGCCCTGGGTACACAGGAAGGTAAATATTAGAGAACTGATATCTAATAGGACTACAGAACCTCATTCTATAGTCCATGTTGTCCTTTGCTTTACTGATGTCTATTTATCATTTGATGTAGGCAGACAATATTCTTACTGTTGCATTTGCTCTATAGCTGAGCCCCCTTTGTTGCCACAATCATTGCAAAAAATGGAATTGGAAATCAGAATTTTTGAGTACACATTCAGGAATATATATAAAGTCCCCTGTCAATAAATGTAAAATAAGAAAAGGAAATAGAATATTGATTCAGTTAAAGGTCTGTTTGGTATAAAATGGCCATTGGGAAACAGAGAAAACTTACCACATTAACTGTATATCACACGGTTAGATCTGGGAATAGAATTATTCTCCAGAAGAATTCTCTCCACTACATACTCCTAGATCTTTTCTACACATGCCAAGCCCCTAACTAACTTTCTTCATTCAGATCAGGTAACCAGTAAGGAAGCAAAAGAGAAGTCTCTAGCTTTAGAGAGTTGTAGTACATAAAGGTTTCCACTGTGTCACAGGAGACACACCTGGAAAGGCCACCTTTGAATCTGGTCATAGGAAGGAATATTTAGCAGGTAGCCCATGGCAATTCCAGTGACATCATCATTAGGTCCTCCCTGGAAAATCTTTTGTAACCTGGAGAGCCCTAGCTTCTCTTATGTCACAAGTGTTCTCGTGAAAGTAACTACCTCTTAAATATTCCTTCAGTACCTCTAGGGTTTACTAACTGTCCCCTAATTCAGAGTAAACAGCCATTTGCGAGTGATAACAAGAGGATAAAGACATCACAGAAGGGGAGAAGGAAGCTGGCCTTCTATCTTGGTATAAAAAAGGAAGAAATGTGTTGACATGGGAAAGCTCAGTGAGTCCTTGATAGGAGTTGAGGTGGTTTGCTGAAGAGATAGCCTTGATCTGAATCTTCCACATATGGGAATCAGGAGCAGGAGCATCTCAGAAGCATCTGGACTTCCCTGCTTGTTATGGTTCCAGGAAGTCAGACAGTTCATATCATTAATTTATTTATTCCATAATCCAGGTGTTGGGAAGGGCAGAATTGTTTTCCTGTGAGGTCATGGCTTTTACTCTTTTTGCCCAGAAGAAAAACGTCCTAAGGAAGAAGGGAAAGACAAGTATTGTGTCCTCAGCTCAGAGTAAACACCATGCTTTGGATTCCTATGGTACAGTTTGTCTCTGACAATGATATCTGCAAGAGAGAAGTGCTACCAAGTTGAGACTTCATCATCACAGTCTTTTCACTAGTATTACTCTGACTACCATTCCCTGAGATTGACGCTTTATATTTCTGAGTCAATAGGTGAGATTAGCTAGCAGTTTTCTTTTCTTTAATTTCTTTCATTTTTTTTTATTTTTAAGCAAATTGTATTTCATTTACAAATTGATATTTCTATATTTACATTCCAAATGTCATTTCACTTTCTAGTTTCTGTCCATAAGAGCCATAACTGGTACCCTTACCCTTCTTCTATAATGCCTCTTACTGTACCTTGATATTCCCTTGAACTGGGAGTCAAACCTAGGTTGGACCCGGAACTTCTCCTTCCATTTGTGCCCATCGAGGCCATCCTCTACTACATATGCAGTTGAAGCCATAGGTCTATGCATGTACAGTCCTTTAATACTGATTTAGTAACCGAAAGTTCTGGTTCATTCCCATTGCTATAGTTATGGGGATGAAAGCCCCTTCAGATCTTGCATTCCTTTCTCAAAATCTAACACCAAGAGCTCCGTTTTCAGTTCACTGGTTTGCCACTAGCACGCACTTCTGTATTTGACATGCCATAACTGTATGTCTCAGGAAGTATCTGTATCCGGATATTGGTAGCATTCACTTCTTAGGTTCATCATTCTTATCTAGTTTGGGTGGCTGATAAATATATATATGAATTTCCATGTGTATGGAATGCTCTGAATGGGACTTCTTCACTTTCTTCTCTAAATTCATAGATATTTTTGTTCCCCTTTTAAAAAGGAGCAAAGCATGCACATCTTTGGTGTCCTTCTTAGTTGTCCAGTTTTCTGTGGTCTGTATCTTGGGTAATTTGATCTTTTGTGCCAATATCCACTTTCGGTGATTTCATACCAGGTATGCTTTTCTGTGACTGTTTTTCCTCAGTCAGTATTATATTTTCTAGTGCAATCCATTTGTCTATGAATTTCTTGAAATCATCGCTTTTGATAGCAGAATAATACAACATTTATCAGAAGTACCACATTTCTGTATCCATTCCTCTGATGAATGCCATTAGGTTTCCTTCAAGCTTCTGGTATCACTGATAAGTCTGCTATTGAAGGAGTTAAAATAAAAACTTCATAAAAACTACAAAAAAACAGCCGATAAGAAGACAGGACAGAACTGGCCTGAGACATGCCCGGCCAAGCCTAAACACAAGGTCAAGCGATTGTTCCAGGAACTAGCAGCCATCATCTCAGCTGAGTCATGGGTCATCCGAATGGGCAAACTCCCTGTTCCGCTATAGTTAATAGTTACGAAATTCCCTGTTCTGCAAATAAAGATATGACGCTCTCCTACATTGTGAACTCTCCAGCCCACACGTACTGCTTGCTGATGAGACCTTGCACCCATTTCCCTTGCTGATATATAAATCAAGCAATCCAGTATAAACACGCTGCATCCCATTGCCTTCCCGTATAAAAAGCCTTAAATTTCGAGTCTTGGTGTCGACTCCTCTGTCTCCTGTGTGAGATACGAGCCGTCCCAGAACTCTGATAATAAACTGCCTCGTGTACGTTACATCAAGAGCCGGTCTCTCACATTTCTTGGGGCAGTATCATCTTGCGACTGGAGTGGGGTCTCCCATAAGGGGGTCTTACACTATGAACATAGTTGAGCATGTGTCTTTATTGAATGTTGGAGCATCTTTTGGTTATATGCCCAGGAGTAGGTAAATCTGGGCCCTCAGGTAGTGCAATTTCCAATTTTCTGCGGAATCTCCAGACTGACTTCCAGAGTGATTTGTAATCCCACCAAGAAAGAAGAAGCTTTCCTCTTTCTTGACATCCTAATCAACATCTGCTGTCTCCTGAGATTCTTATTTCAGCCATTCTTACATGTGTGAGGTGGAATCTTAGGATTGTTCTCATTTACATTTCATTGATGGCTAAATATGATGAATATTTCTTTAGATGCTTCTCAAATATTTGATTTTCCTCAGTTGAGAATTCTTTCTTCATTTCTGGAACCCAATTTTAACAGGGTGATTTGTCTCTCCGAAGTTTAATTTCTTGAATTCTTTGTATCTATTGAATTATAGCACTCTATCAGGTGTAGGATTGGTATAGAGCCTTTCCCTATGTGATGGTTGCTGTTTTGTCCTAATGACAGTGTCCTTTGGCAGGCAATTTTCTAAGAACTGTGAGTTAGTGAACTAGAACAGGGACTGGCTCCTTCCTGAATTCCCTATGTGTCCTGTAGAGTAATCGGGGGAACTAAAAAACCATGTTCTATCCATGCAAGGCATGCCTATCTACAGTCATGTTCCTAGAGAGACCTATCAGTGATTCTGATGATCTTCCCAGCAACTGTATGGTGATGTACTTTATAGTTTTCATCCAGGCTTCTGTAACTACAGGCTGTGGTGTTGTGAAGCCAAAATACACCATGTGCAGCTGTGAGTAGGCCTGAGGAGACTGACTCCTTGGATTTCTGAAGCATTGCTAAGGGATCCAGAGGAAATCAGCACCCCCTGGTCAACAGAGTTCTGGGAATGCTGACATTCTTGCTTCATCTCTATATGAAGCTAGGTCAAAAGATCACCTGTCAGGTATGTTCTTGAATAACCTTCAGTGTGCTAGCATTGGAGTGCAATGAAGTATGATTCAGGAGAGGTGTGTGAAACACATGAACTCTTCCACTAGAGATCAGAGAGATGAGCTATTCACATTCAATTGACAGTGTATGTTTCTGGTCTTTGGCTTTGACCACGCAGATCTACTGTCTCATACTTCATTGTTCATATGTCCAAATGGGGGGAAAGCACCACTCACAATTGTTCCCCATCCTTCATCCTATGGGCTTAGATTTTAGTGCAACCCTCCACATCTTATATTATAAATCGACTGTCCTAAATTTCTTCAACATTCACATCTCTATTATTACATTCTGTGTATTTGTGTGTATGGGTATATATGTGTGTGTGTGTGTGTGTGTGTGTGTGTGTGTGTGTGTGTGTGTGTGTCACTGAAAAAAGTCTATGTAAGAAAACTGTAAATTGCGGATGGGGCAGAAACCAAATGCTCTCCCACATCATGACTTTCTAGAAAGAGTAGTATAATCAAAAATAAGAGAATAAACTTGAAAGTAAAACTTGGAGGAAATACCTTGGAATGTCTGCATTATCATTGTGAACTGTGATATTTTACTCTTTGTTGTGTGGCCAGACATGAGGGCTCTGAGACCAATTTGCCTCCTGAGGATCTGAGAATAAACTCAAGGTGCCTGTCAACTCGGTCACATGAAGAATGTGAAAGGAGTGAGAAGACAGTAGCAGGCCATTGTGACATTGCCATCCCAATGGATACATGGAATTGTTGGAAATCACAGAGTGTGAGTCTCATGTCTGAACTTTGACACCCAGCTAGGCAAAGTGTAACCTGTTAGTTCAGTCCTGAGTACCATCCAAAATCCAAGGGTATGATCAGATGAAGCACCATTGAAGATAGATGCTATTCATTGTGAGCTGTATCTCAGGGTATGTGGAAGACCATTCAGCCTCTTGCGACAAGAGAGATCAGAGTAATGAGAGGCAGACAGAGGGGACAAATCAGTGTTTGTTTTTCTGGGCCACCATAACTGCATTTTCCTGGCTAAGGATTTGCTCATGGAAGTCTTGTGTCTCACATTGGTATAGGCCAATCTGTATGAAGTCTCAATAACATAACTGATCCCAGGCTTCTTTCTTAGTTACTAGAATTTACAGGCAGTCCTTCATAATTTGTCTTCTAGAGTCACAAATTCTTTTATGGCTTCATATTGACAAGGCATATTCTTTCATTCTCTCCCTCTGTATGTGTCTTTCTCTGTCTCTCTGTCTCATCTCTCTCTCTCTGTCTGCATCTCCTTCCTATTTTTCCTCCTTCCTACAACAGTCTTTACTAATGATAACATACTTCATGCCAGTTTATGCACTTGCTTCTCTCATAAACCCCATTGTCATCTGAACTTGGTGTCCTCTGGAGAAGTACAAGTACAAACACAGTTGATATCCAACTTACTGGACTATAACTTAAACAGATGGGAAGATGCAAAATATTCAACAACTTCCCAGAGTCCTAGGGCCCAAGGAGCATGTATGGAAGGAAAATTTACAGAGATCCAAGAAATGCATGCCAGGCTGCCCATGGGCTGGCTTCTCTTTGCTGGGACTGCCAGCATGAGGAGAAAGGTAACATGGGGCTTTAACAAACTTGTATATTTTAAGAATACCTAGTCTCTTCCCTTACTTTACCCTTCCCTGTCTGGATGTTCCTAATGGATGTTGTACATAAACGTAGTAGTGACACCCTTTCAAGCATATAGAAGTTGTCACATGTGGCACCCAACAAAAGAATTTGACTTTTCTTCCCTGGTTGAACATCCTTATCAGTGATCTACAACATCTTTTTCCCCATGACTGATGTTTTGTTTGTGTGTGTGTGTGTATGTGTGTGTGTGTGTGTGTCTGTCTGTCTGTCTGCCTGTGTGCCTGCCTGCCTGTCTTTGTCTCTGTCTGTCTGTTTCTTACACATGATACCTCTCCATAGTTCAGTTTGACTTCTTACTTGTTCATTCCAAGGTTGAACCATCATGTGTTCTGTGAGTGTTTGCTTTTGCTCTCTCAAATTGCACCTGCATTAACCAATGCATCTGTAGCCATACCTCTGAACAGCGGGTCACATCACAAATAGCCACATTGCTAAAATATTTTATTTTTAAGGCTCTGAGCAAAGTTTTTAACTGATTTTATGTAATTTTCCCTTACATTTCATTCCCCCACCCAAACTGTACTACTCTGGATCTTCCCCATGTCTTTGCTTACTTGTGTTTATCTATTTATCTGGTCTACTATGAAGGCATCATCCCAACCCTCCATAATTACTTATTAGGAGCAATGGATGAGGAAATTAAAGAAACTGATTATTTAGTTACAGAAGATGTACCCTTAGAGGGATTAACTGTGTGGAATCATTGCTTCATTGACAGTCATCCTGACCTAAGTTCTCAACTTCCTTTCTTCCTTATCATTTTGAGTGTGCTACCTAAGGTGGGAAAGAACCATTTCGGGGCTTTGTGTGAAAATTGAGTATTTAATATCCACACATGAAGGTGGGAAAGAATTCAATAAATCAGTGACATCTCTGTCTTTAGAAGGGAGACTGATTAAAAGTCTTCCCTTGTGTCTTAGATGAAGCTCCTGGAAAGGGCAGCTTGGCTTTTTGATTTGAAGACGATATAGTTAATGGGTTGTTATGTGCTCTTGAAGGGAACCCTCCTCTGGATACATTATTGTATGCTGGAATTACCATGGTATTCTCTGTGATGTCACTAATGTTATGGAAACAGAAGCTGCCCTCGTGCATTTAGTTAGTATTTATTGGTTTACCCAGAGACATGTTTTTCAGGATGATCAAGCTATTTACAAAGAAAACAGAGAGCATTGAGCACAAGAGAGAGAAGAAGACGAAATTAGGACATTTTTCTTGTTATAAAAGTGAAAAAATTAAACGATCAGGTGTAAACCAGAGAGAGTAAGCTCTGGACTGGTGCTCAGGAGCTTCCTGGAGAAGTTGGGCTTGGGTCACGCCTTCTAGGATTAGGACTAATGATCTGAAACCTCTGGATTCTTAAAGAAGGGACCCAGAGTCAAGAATATCTGATGAATGTTTGGCAGACAGCCAGCAATTGGCAACCATGCAGTGGGTCTGTTATGAATTCCTAAGTTTCACTCTCAGTGAGAAAGAAAGCCAATAGGAGCCACAGGGGTAAAAACTTTGACTCTCAGGGAAGAGTATTGGACTTAATCTTCAGAGGCCTCCTGTACATGTCATTGACATGTTATGACAAGAACAGAGAGTGTGATACTCCCCTGGATATGTTTAAAGATATCAGAATCATTTGTTTTGAACATACATGATTAGGGCTTGGTGATCCAAAGCACTATGGAGTCCAGGGTTTACCTGTATATATCTAACAATCATGGCTGGGAGCAGGAGAGTAGCTAATAGATCTTGAAGAGAGCTTTCCTCATCTTTCAGTGCTTCAAAGTATCTGTAGATTTCCCCTTTCCTCATGCTTCTTTTTGGGGACTCAGCATGTTTTATCCTATGACTGGGCTGTTGCTCTTGTGGTTTCCTTGTGTTTTACTACAGGGTCTGCTAGAAAGGCAACATCCCAACCTCCTATTATCAATGAGCAAGCAGAGCAGATTAAGAAGTTGGAGAAACCTGACTATTGAGCTCCAGAAGAAGACCTGTGAGTTGGGTAAACTCTCAGAGATACTGACTCATTGAACCAACAGGATTTGAGTAAATGATAGCCATTACGCCCACTTCTTTTTTGACTGTCTTGACCTCTCTGTGTTAACCCCAGTTTTCTCACATACAAAGAAACTGGAACTCCAACCTCCTCATGCACAAACTAAATTTCTTATGTGACTCTCAGTGGAAGAAATGAAGTCAGGATAGGAGTGTGACGGGAAGCTATTTCATTTCTCAGAACAACAGAAGCTATAGTTTGAATAACATTCCTTGGTTTCAGCAAGTAATTAGTGATCTCTCTTCCAGGATTTGAATAGCTAGAGAATGCATTTTCTGTCCTCAGAGGAACAGGGAAAGCTGGGCAGCTAGAGTAGCACAGTAACTGAGACTTAGATAAGTGAACTTTTATTTATTTATTTATTTATTTGTTTGTTTGTTTGTTTGTTTATTCATTTATTTAAGAGATTTAAATTATTTGATTTTTGTAAATATACTGTATCGGTCAGACTCACCAGAAGAAGGCATCAGATGCCATCTTAGATGGTTGCATGCCATGATGTGTTTAATGGGAATTGAACTCAGGACCTTTGAAAAACAGTCACTGCTCTTAAATGCTGAATAACCTAACCAGCATAAACGACATTTGATTATTATTATTATTATTATTATTATTATTATTATTATTATTATTATTCTGCAACTATAAACAGATCAAGACTTACCCTCCTCCAATGCTCTTCCCACTACCCTGTCTCAAGAAGAACCTACAAAAAAGAAAGACACAATTATAGCTGCCCCTTGACCCCAGCACTAAATGAAGAAAAATTTTACTTTTTCTGAACTATGTAGATTTTCTGTTGACTGGGCTCATAGCTTGATACTTGAAATCTGGTAGACTACGCAAAGTGGATCTGCTTTTGGAGGAATTTCCTTACCTTGGAGGAGTTGGAAATAGTGAACAAGGATTGATCCACCACCTAATCCCTTGCTGAGAACAAAGTCTACTCTTCACAGCCTGGTAACTTGGTAAGCAGGCTAAGCAGGCATGTCTAACAAGCCAATACATGTGGGTAAATGTTTGTCCATTGGGTATATAGGGGGAGAATTTCATTGACTAAGATGAATATATCCCTTGTCCACTAAGTTCTTATCACATTCAAGGAAACTTTGATTCATTTTGTCTACCCGGGTCCCACAAACATTCTCATTCTCAATGCATTTCTTCACTGATAGGACCCTTGAGGGAACTGAGGGTGCTAGAGAAAACAATGGACAACAACATGCTACATTGTAGAAATCAAGGCCTTCTAATAAGAAACACTTCTTTGTAGCTGTAAATTTAGCAGGAGGGAAAATTGCAACCAACATCTGATAATTAAGCTGATATCAGGTACACAGGCCTTTTGACTAACTATACAATGATGGAAAGAAAGCATCAAAAATTATCATGAGATACAAAAAAAGACTTAAAAATTAGTCAGAACTCTGTCACCTAATACTAAGTGGTCCCAGTGAGGGTCACAAATGACATGAAGTGTATTTGCTTGAGCCACAGATACTCTATTGGATTCCTCAGATGTACAGATGTGCTTGAAAATCTGTCACAGAAGACTGTATTGATATCATACACTAGTTTAGAGAGACCATACCCAAAAGTATAGTATTCCTTCTGCAGTACAGTGTTGAATCTTCTTCACATCACACATTTGTACGTGAGGCTGAAATTAATGTTCTACATAGATGAAAGCATTCCCTCAATCCTTGTCTCAGCAATTTGTTTTTTTTTTTAATTTGGAAAATGGCTGAGTATTCTGCAGTTTCACACCTGAACTGCAGTGACTGTACCTGAGACTGTATGTGTAGAAGACATCTGAGTTGTAGTTGACATTTTTAGCCAGGTTTGTCTCCCCATGATCACTTGGGCCTGAATAAGCATGCATAGACATATTGTAGCTAAGGGAATCATGTAGTAGCCAAAACATTACAGGATCAGACTTCTGTAAATATTTTTCTTTTACACAGGTCAAGGACTGTGTATCAATGGCTGTGTATCATGGGTTATAGATATTACACCATCACTAGATGATAATATATCAAGAAGAATTCCTTATGGCTACACAGATTGATCTAAGTAACCCCACACAATTCTCAGCCAGGAGGGACAAGAAATCACTTAACGTTGAAACTTACAATAATCTGATGTTATTGTATGTGGACTGTTAATACATAATTAAAAACCACCTAAAAAGCACATGCATATATTCAAGATGCTATTCAAAATTTATCCAGAGGCTTTTCACAACCTATATTTAGCACAGAGGGATTGATTCCCCAATTCACATATTCTGATCAGAAGCATTGAGTATTAGGAAAACTATATTAGAACTCACTTGTGTATCACATGACAGTATAACTAGGTAGTCACAGCAAACATGACATTCACGAAGCATATCCTGAACTTGCCAACAGTAAAGGGAGTGCATTTAGCTGATGAAGTCTGGACATGAATCTCAAATGTCCAAAATAACAGCTGGATTAGCATTTACAGAACAATAAATCTTGATGATTTTCGGGCAAAATTCGAATCTAAATACTCCAAAAAATATTTATCATTCAGCTCTGAGTCCCTAAGGAGAGATTAATGGTGGATATTATGAATTTAATCTGTACCCCAGAGATATCAATAACTGGTATAATTTGAAGTGATTAGATATGTTAAAGAGGCATACAAAAGAAAGAAGTTCATGCTATCTTTGAACAAGTGTGCTTCTCAAACATGTAGCACGAGTTAATGTGGAGTGACCTACACACACACACACACACACACACACACACACACAAACACACACACACACACACACACACACACAAAAAAAAACTACAAATAATTGACTCGCTTTGTTCTGTGTGTGGCACGCTGGATTTATCCAAGATATCAGGTGCGTGCTCCACAAGTAAGTTACACCCAAAGTCAATGAAAAATTTAGAATTCCTCTTCCTTTCTTGAGAAAGCATTCTGTACATGAGTAATGGTTACATTTCAATGTTTAAGAAGGATGACTTAAAAAAAAAACAACTGAATCTGACTTTAAACAAGCATTTTAGAGATGTCTAGTGAATCAATTTGATTTTATGGACACAGTTGCTCAGTTCTCATGATTGAAGGACATAACTCTGTAGGGACAATCAGAGGTTCAACAATTCTTCAAGTTGAAAAACCTAAGAAACCATTTAGGCAACAGCTAAATTCAAAATGGAGAAACTTGTGCTTGGGTAAAGTCCAGTACCTAATATTTAAATGAAACAAAATTATTTTAGATAGCCTTTTAATGGACATCATTCTGAGGAGATAATTGAGGCTTAGTAATTAATGCTTGTGTGCTTACATGGTTAGTTTGTATACAAGTTTACAGAAACCTTGTCACTGAAAGGAGTCTATGTAAGAAATCTATGAACTGTGGATGGGGAAGCATCCAAATGTTCTCCCACAACATGACCTTCTAGAAAGAGTAGCATAATCTACAATAAAATAATACACTTGAAAGTGAAACGTGGAGGAAATGCCCTGACATGGCTACATTATCACTGTTAACTATGACATTTTTCTCTCAGCTTCTGTGGCCAGACATGAAGGCTCTGAAGCACAGTTGCATCCTGTTGATCTGTGAATTAGCTGATAGTGGCCAACAACTTGGTCACATGAAGCATATGAGAGGTTTGACAAGACAGTATCAGGCCATTTGTGACACTGCCCATCCAATGGAAACATGGAAGTTTTGAGAATCACAGAGTGGGAGTCTCATGTCTGAACTTTGACACCCAGGTAGGCAAAGTGTAATCTGTCAGTTAGCTTCTTGAGTACCATCCACAATCCAAGGGTAGGCTCAGATGAAGCACCATTGAAGATAGATTTTGTCCCTTGTGAGCTGCATCTCAGGGTATGTGGAAGACCATTCAGCCTCCTGTGACATGTGAGATCAGAGTAATGAGAGGCAGACAGAGGGGACAAATCTGTGCTTTTTTCTGGACCACCATAACTGCATTATCCAGTCTAAGTATTTGCTAATGGAAGTTTAGTGTATCCCATTGGCATACGCCAATCTGTATGAAATCTGAATAGAACAACAGACTCCAGGATTCTTTCTTAGTTACAGGGATTTACAGATAGTCATTTATACCTTGTCTTCTAGATTCACAAAATATTTTCTGACTTCATATACACAAGGTATAGTATTCTTTCACTCTCGCTCTCTGTTTGTGTCTTTCTATATTTCTCTGTCTCATCTCTTTTCTCTGTCCGTCTTCCTCTCTCACCTATTTTTCAGCTTTCCTACAACAATATTTAATAATGATAACATATTTCATGTCAGTTTATGCACTTGCTTCTCTCATAAACCCAAGTGTGATCTGAACTTGCTGTCTACTAGAGAACCACAATTAAAAATAGAATTGATGTCCTGATCTACTAGACTAGAATTTAACAACTGAGAAGATGTAGAATATTCATAAACTACCAACAAGCCTAGGGTCCAAGGACCATGTATGGAAGGAAAATTTTCAGAGATCAAAGAAATGCATGCCAGGATGACCATGGACTGGCTTCTCTTTACAGGGGCATCCAGCATTAGGAGAAAGGTAACATGGGGCTTTAATAAACATGCATCATTTAATAATTCCTAGTCTCTTCCCTTATTTTACACTTCCCTGTCTGTATTTTCCTAGTGGATGTTGTACTTAAATGTAGTAGTGCCTGCCTTTCAGGAGTATAGAAGTTGTCACATGTGGCACCCAAAGGAAGAATTTGATTTTTCTTCCCTGGCAGAATCTCCTTACCAATGATCTACAACAGTGTATTCCCTATGTCTGCTGCTTTGTTTTGTGTGTGTGTGTGTGAGTGTGTGTGTGTGTGTGTGTGTGTGTGTCTGTGTCTGTGTTTGTATCTGTCTGTCTGTCTTTGTCTTTGTCTCTGTCTGTCTCTTTCTTCCACATGATACCTCTCTATACTTCAGTTTGGCTTCTTAATTGCTCATTCCAAGATTGACCCATCATGCTTTCTCTGAGTGTTTGTTTTGATGACTCAAATTATACCTGTGTTAATCAATGCACCTTTAGCGAGATCTGTGTACACTGATCACATCACAACCAGCCTCATGGCTAAAATAAGTAATTTTTGAGTCTCTGAGGGAAGTTTTTTATCAGAATTTATGTGTTTTCTGTATTCTTCACTCCCCTATCCGAACTGTTTTAGTCTTTGGATCTTCCCCAAGTCTTTGCTTAATTGTGTTTATCTATGTGCCTACCCTACTGGGAAGACATCATCCCAACCCTCCAATATTACTAAGCAGGAGGAATAGATGAAGAATTTGGAGAAATTGGACATTTAGCTACAGAATATGTCCCCAGGATGGATTAAATGTGTCGAATCAATGCATCACAGACAAGTATTCTGAATTAGGATCTCAGTTTATTTTCTTCTTTGTCATTGTGAGTGTGCTACCTAAGGTGGGGAGGACCATTTGTGGGTTGTGTTTGAAAATTGAGTCTTCACTATTCATGCATGAAGGTGGTAAAAAAAATACAATGGATCAGTGATATCTCTGGGTTAGAAGGGATAGTGATAGAAAGTCTTTACTTGTGTCTCAGGCAAAGATCCGGGAAAGGGCAACTTGGCTTGTTTATTTGGATAAGATCTAGTTAATGGGTAGTTATGTGCTGTTGAAGGGGACTCTCTTCTGGATACTCTAATGTATGCTGGAATTTCCATGGTATTCTCTGTGATGTCACTAGTAGTATGGAAACAGAAACTTCCCTTGTGGCATTTAGTTAGTGCTTATTGGTTTACCAACAGTAATGTTTTTCTGGATGATCAAGCTATTTACAGAGAAAACGAAGAGCATGGAGAGACAAAAGAGAGAGGAAGAAGAAATTAAGATACTTTCTTATTATAGAAGGAAAAACATAAATTATCTGGTGGAAAAGGGTCAGTGAGAGCTGTGTGCTGGTCCTGAGGAGCATCCAAGAGGAGTGGTCCTGGTTCAGGCCTTCTAGGAGTAGGACTTACGTACTGAAGGCTCTGGATTCCTAAAGAAGAGAACCAGTTTCAGGAATATCTGATAATTTTTTTGGCAGAGAGCCAGGAATTTTCAAGCATGCATCTGGTTTACTATGTGTTCCTTAATTTCATTTGGAATGAGGAGGAATTACTAAACGTGCCACAGTGATAAAAGCTTTGACTCTCAGAGTAGAGTATTGAATTTTATCTTCTGTGGATCCCTGGACATGCCATTGGAATTTTATGATAAGAATGGAGACAGGGATACTCCCCTGGACATGCATCAAGGTCTCTTACTCTTTGTCTTGAACTTACATGATAAAGGCTTGGTGGTCCTAAACACTACGGACTCCAGGACTTACTCGCATCCGATCAGATATGAATTGACAATGTCCTAGATTTCTTCATGTCTTGGCCATTTTTTTTTGTTAAGGGCCATGGGGACTGCAGAATGGTGTGAGGCATATATCTACTGATCATGGTTGGGAGAAAGAAAATTGCTAATAGATCCGGCTTGAAGAGAGCTTTCCTCCTATTTCAGTGCTTCCAAGTGTCTGTAGACTTCCCCTTTCCTCATGTTTCATTGAGGGACTAGCATTTTCTCTCTTGTGTCTGTGGCATTACTATGCATGTTCCCTTGTGTTTCTCTACAGGGTCTGCTGGGTAGGCATCATCCCAACCGTCCACCATCAGTGAGCAACAATAACAGATTAAGAAGTTGTTGAAATTGACTAATGAGCTTCAGAAGAAGTTGGAAAACTCCCAGGAATGCTGAACCATTGAACCAACAGCATTTTCAGAGAAGTTAGTCATTATGACCACTTCTTTGTTGACTATCCTTACACCTCCGTGTTAACCTCAGTTTTCTCACACTACAGGAAAATGCAACTGTAATGTCCTCATGTACAAACTCATTTTGTTATGCGTCTCAGAGGCAGGACATAAAGTATGGATAGGAGTGTGATAGGAAGCTATTTAATTTCTCAGAAAAGCAGAAGCTGTGGTTTGAATAACTGTCTTGGGATACAACATGTAATGTGTAAGCCCTCATCATGGATTTTAATAGACAGAGAATGTATTTTCTGTCCTCAGAGGAACACAGAAATCTGGTCAGCTACAGAAGCACATTAACTTAAACTTAGTTAACAATGTTTTATTTTTTATTTTAAATATTTATTTTATTTGTTTTGTATGAATATTCTGTAAATGTCAGACTCAAGAGAAGTGGGAGTTTGAAGCCATTATACATGGTTGTCTGTTACGATGATTTTGCTGGGAATTAAACTTCAGGAACTATGGAAAAACAGTTAGTGCTCTTAAAACCTGAATCATCTCACCAGCCTAAAATACTTTTGATGATGATGGTGATGGTGATAGTGATGGTGGTGGTGATGGTGATGGTGATGGTGATGGTGATGGTGATGATGATGATGATGATGATGAAGAAGATGATTATTATAGTGCAACTCTAAATGGATCAAGATTTACCCTCCTCCAAAGCTCTTCCTCCTCTCCTGTCTCAAGAAGAACCTACAGTAAAGAAGACACCAACAGACCTGCCCATCCTCCCCAGCACTAGACAAAGAAAAGTTTTACTTTGTCTTGTTTACAGAGATTTTCTTGTTGTCTGGGCTCATAGCTTCATATCTGAAGAAGGGAGACTATGGAAATGGGAGCTCCTTTTGGAGGAATCTGCTTACCTTGGAGGAACGGGAAATAGTGAGCAAAAATAAGATGTTGATCCACCACCTTATCCCTTGCTGAGAACAAAGTCTCCTCTTCACAGCTTGGGAACTGGGTGAGCAGGCTAAGCAAGCATGGCTAACAAGCCAAACCAGATGGGTAAACATTTGTCCATTGGATATACAGGGGGAGCATTTCATTGACTATGCTGACTGTATCTCCTGTCCACTGTGTTCTAATACCATACAAGGAAAATTTCGTGGATTTTTTTCTGTCCTGTGTCAGAACAATAGTGTTTCCCTTTCTGAATGCTGTTTCTTCACTGATATGAACCTTGAGAGAATGGAGGGAGCCAATGAAAGCCACAGCCAATAACATTCTACATTCTAGAATATCAAGCCCTTCTCATAAATAACACTTTCTTGTAGCTGTGAATTCAGCAGGGAGGCAAATTAATACCAACCTCTGATCATGCAGCATAAAAATTAGCATGAGATACAAAAAAGACTTAAAAATGAGTCAGATATCTGATACACAGCAAGAAGTGGTCCCAGGCAGGGTCACAAATAACATTACGGTTATTTTGTTGAGCAAGAGTTACTCTCCTGGAGTCTTCAGATATTCATATGTGCTTGAAAATCTGTCACGGAAGACTGTATTGACATCATACTCTAATCCGGAGATACCATACAAAAAAGTATATTATTCCTTCTGAAGTACTGGGTTGAAATTTATTCGCCTCACACATTTGTATGTGAGGCTGAATTTAATGTTCTACATAGATAAAAGCATTCTCTCAATCCTTGCCTTAGTAATTTGTTTTGTTTTGTTTTTTTAAGTGGGAAAATGGCTGACTATACATCAGGTCCACACCTGAACTGCAGTGACTGTTTCTCAGACTGTATACACAGAGCACATCTGAGAAGTAGTTAACATTTTAATTCGGGGCATCTCTCAATGGATCTGTTTGGGCCTTTATAAGCATGCATATACTTATATCAGGTAAGGGAATCACGTAGTATCCAAAACATTACAGGATCCGTCTGCTGTAAATATTTTTTTTACACAAGTGAAGGAAGGTGTATCAAAGGCTGTGTATCAAAGGTTGTAGATAATACACCATCTGTAGAAGATAATATATCAAGAAGAATTCGGTAGGGCTACACACATTGTCTAAATATCCCCACACAATACTAAGCCAGGATGGACAAGAAATCACTTCACGTGGAAACTTAAAATTATCTGATGCTATGGTTATGTGGAGTGTTAATAGATAAAGAAAAACCACCTAAAAAGCACATGCATATATACCAGATGCTATTCAAAAATTATTCAGAGGCAGTTTGCAACCTACATTTAGCACAAAGAGATTGATTCCTCACTTCACAGATTCTGATCAGAACCATTGATTATTAAGAGATCTATATTAGAATTCACTTGCATATCACATGTCTGAATAATTAGGTAGTCACAGCAAACATGACATTCAGAAAGCATACCTGGAACTTGTCAACAGTTGAGGGAGTGCATGTAGTGGATGAGGTTTGGGCATGAAACTCAAAAGTCCAAAATACCACTTAGATTTGAGTTTTGAGGACAATAAATACTTAATGAGTTTTGGGACAAAATTTGAATCTAAAGACCCAAAAATTATGTATCAATCAGTTCTTAACCCCTTTTGAGATTGGTGGATATTATGAATTTAGTCTCTGCCCCTGAGGTATAGGTAAATGGTGCAATTTGAAGTGATTAGATATGCTAAAGAGGCATGCAAAACAAAGGAGGCCATGGTATCATTGAACAACTGTGCTTCTCCAAAACGTAGCATGTTTTACTGTGGAGTGACCTAGACACTAGAAACACACACACACACACACACACACACACACTCACACACAAACACACACACACAAACACACACACACACACACACACACACACAAAACCCACAAACAATTGACTTACTTTGTGCTGTGTGGGGCATGCTGGATTTATACAAGATATGAAGTGTATTCTCCTCAAGTAAGTTAAACTCAAACTCAATGAAAAATTTAGAATTCCTCCTCCTTTCTTGAGAAAGCATTCTGTGCATGAGTAATGCTTACATTTAAAGTTTAAGTGGGATGACTTGAAAACAGTAACAACGGAATCCCACTTTGATAACAGCATTTCAGGGATGTGTAGTGTTTCAATTTTGATTTTATGAAACTGCAGTTGCTCAGATCTCATGATTGTAGTATTGAACCAGGTCATTACTAGACATAACTCTGTAGGGACAGTAAGAGCTTGGAAAATTCTTCAAGTTGGAAAATCTAAGAAAGCACATTGGCAACAGTTTAATTCAAAAGGGAAAAACTTGTGCTTGGGTAAGTTCCTGTACCTAAGT
Organism: Rattus norvegicus; assembly: GCF_021556685.1. NCBI lineage: Eukaryota > Metazoa > Chordata > Mammalia > Rodentia > Muridae > Rattus > Rattus norvegicus. The sequence continues at coordinate 52,638,410 of NC_141555.1, read as the reverse complement.
CTGAGCAGCTGGTTCAAAGCAAAAGACAAACATTGCATGTAAACAAGGACTACTGGGGACAGAACCTGTTAATAAAATGAAGAAAGCTAAGGGTTTCAGGAAATGTGCATGAGGATGACTTTGAATGGTTGAAATTATATGCTATAAATTTAGTGGAACATATGAGAGGATGAATTTTTGGAATGTTTATCTCCTTAGGAGTGTAAACATTTGAGCTAAGTAAATGATGTAACCTAGGTAGGAAAGGGAAGTGATTTTCCATTCAGACATTGGAATTCCCTTCATGCCGAACATGAACATGGGAGGGTTTCAAAGAAATGATGAAGCAAATCAAGAGCTTCTGAGCATCCAGTAGGAGTCTCAGAGGATTAATTTGTTCTTGTTATGGGGGATTTTCAAGTTGATTATTGGAAATCAGTAAAGAGAAATTCAAATTCTAGAAATCAAATTTTGTAAAAGTCTCATATTAGCTTTAGAAGACCGTCACCTGTAAAGGCTCCAAAAAGGCATAGCCAGATTCACCTTTTAAAATGTATTACAATAGTTGACTTACTGCCTTTCCACTCTGTTCCCAAGGCCAGCCACAGAGTACGACTGTGGTGCTAAACCTTCAGCAAGAGAATTCTGCTTAGCTTAATTAGTGTGTTTTGTTTCTGTTTTGAGTTTTGTTTGCTTCAAGTATTAGTAATGTTGGTTTGGTTGGAAGTTTTGTTATTCATTCTTTATAAATTTTTGTTCTTTTGGTGAATTTGCAGTTCTGTTAATGTCATGCACATTACATTATGATTGTATCATTTAAGCCCTTTTTGAAAAAAATTAATATATATTTTTCAGAATAAAATGTGTTTTTCAACTCATAAGAAACAAGTTTTTTCTTGTGTAGTGTTGCATCCTGTAGTCCCAGACACCATATGCAGATATAGATCACTGAAATTTGCAGGGTCTTGAGATTCACAATTGTTCCCAGCAAGCCAGAGGTACATGTGTGAAATGGCCTTTCGATGTGTCTAGTGTGGCCTACTCTGTATACCAATTTCATCATGGAAAAGGTATCCATACTGTATCCTTTCGGTCATATATTTAGCTATTCCTAAAGTATAGTAATTTAAGATTGATCACATAGAAAAAATTAATGAGAAAATCAACAGTATTGCTCTAATGATTTTCAGGAAATGAAAACCCTCACCAATGGATTAGAAATGAAAATCAGGAAAATCAGACGTAATTTGTCTCTGGTTTCATGAAATATCATCTCAGTGGAAACCACATAGAAGAGATAATGAATTCCATGATTTTAAAAACATTTTTTATACTTAGTTTTTATGTTGTTGGCCTTGATTCTGTATTTGGTGACTATTGGGGATAGTTGTTTGGTTCAGATTATTATCTTTGCCATTATTATTGCTATTATTTCTTTATAAATAAATGTTTCATTTGATGTAAGTGCTATATAACACATACATGCAATTCACAGCACGGTTCAAGAGTATGGGAACTGCAAGACCCAATCAGGGAAGATGTTCCTGTTCATCGAGCCCACATTTAGTGATGCAAAAATACCAAAGAAATCCTCAATCAACTCCCTTTGAAACTTGGTCTTCTGGAATTTGTAGACATCACAGCCACTAACAACACCAATGCGATTCAAGATTACGTACAGCAGCTCACTGGAGTGAGAATAGTTCCTTGGGTCTTCATAGGTAAAGAAAAACTGCATAGACAGATGCAGTGATCTAATCTCCCTCGAACAGAATGGGGAGCTGATGACTTAACTAAAGCAGATTGGAGCTCTGCAGTTATGAAAGGGGTGGCAGGAAAAACCCATGCTGACAGCAAACATTCCATCACGCTGATGCCAGTTAACCTGAGAGATGATGTGCATCATGGAGGATGTCACTATTTTCTTATGATTGGGATTCTCAATAAATTGGTTTTATTCTATTACTCAGTGCTAAAGTCTGATGCTGTTTGCCTGCAACCATTGGGTAGGGAAGCTTAACAGATCACACAGGATTGACTATCCATTCTTCATGTGCTGATATGTCTCTACCTCTAAGCCCATATTTAACAATCCAGTGGATCTAAATCTCCTGTGAATCAGTTACTGTTTTTCTAACATGCTAATCTGCTGAGGTGATTTTGCAGACGTCCACTTCCTAATGATTATTAAAACAATGAATGTTGTGAAGTTGTTTATGATCAACACACTGGCCTTTCCCTCCTCATACATGTACTTCTGCATTTACAGCTCTCAAACTTTCCCTACCACAACCCACAGAAGTCCACACTTGTATGAGGATGCTGTCTGAAAACAGATGAAGAGCTTTAGCAGAGATTTTCCTCACTGTAGCAATATTAACAGAGACAGCAGACCATATGAAGAATTCAGCTCTGTTCACGAACTGGTTAATTGCCAAGATAATCCCAAACAGTTGTGAGTACATTCTAGTCAGAGTCCCAGAAAACTCAAATATGAAATGCAAAATTACAGAGCTCTCCTTCAAAGACTGTCTATGAAAGAAGTTGCATGCAGAACACTGTCCAAAAATATTTGTTCCATTCACACTTTTACATTTAGATTTGACGTCTTACAATGACGTGTATTAACCATGGAACTGCACGTCTCTTCTCTGGTCTCCAGTGAGAAGGATTCATTGCTAAAAAAGATGTATCTGCAGATGACTAAAAAAATAACAATAAAGAATAGATCTTGATTAAAGTTCTGGGATAAAGATGCAACATCCTACCACAAGAATATATATACATATATATATATATATATATATATATATATATATATATATATGTATATATATATGTATGTATGTATGTATGTGTATATATATGTATGTATGTATGTGTATATATGTATGTATGTATGTGTATATATATATATATATGTATATATATATATATATATATATATATATATATATATATATATGTGTGTGTGTGTGTGTGTGTGCGTATGTGTTAAATGTCAGACTTGTATGTCTGTTATTTTAGGAAAGCTTGAACATTATTTTTAATGTCGTTTTGAATCTGTTCACAAAAATTTTATTGAGAATATGTGTGTATCGGTGTAAATTAGTCTGTAATACTCAGTCTTCCTCTCTTTCTATGGGTCGTCTGTAATTCTTTCTCCCTCTCTCTGTACCTTTCTGTTTACCTCATTTTCCCCCTGCCTCACTCTCTCTTTTTTTCTCTGTCAACTGTTGGATAATACCAGATTCAAAATAGAAATTTAATGTATTCAATCCTTTTGTCTACTTTATGGAATCGTCTAAGAAATTCAATTCTCTTTAAATGTATAATCAAATTTTTAACTGAATACATGTGGTCCTATGATATTTTAGGAGGGAGATATTAAGGCCCGACTCTGTGTCATTGTTCAGTATGGTGCTGTTTAAATTATGCATATTGAGGTGATTTAATACTGGTGTATGCAATACATCTAGTAAATCATTAATGGTTTAAAAATTAATCTAGATTTCGGACTATAATATAAAAAGTTTTTTCTCCACCTCTCCTCTCTTCTCTTTAAGTTTGTTAATTCTACCCTTTCTTTAACTAACTTGGCCAGAGGTAATGACAATCTTGTTAATACATTCCACCAATGAACACTTCCTTTCATTCACTATATTGTTGTCCTCATTTTATTGATTTCAGCCATGATGAGTTGGATATACATGCTATACCCCTTCCACAAGGCTCAAAGCCCACCCTGAAACAAGGTGTAAAGAGACTGTAGGCGCCCAAAATGTGGGGGTGATCACAGGGAAATCGTGTCTTCAGGAAACACAGAGTGCTGACCTCATGAAACATAGCAGCTGTGGTTCCCTGCATAGCTTCAAGACAGTCAACAGTGCAGAATGCAGTGTAAATGCCTGAAAGCTGTTACTCCTAACTGACACACTGTGGACAGTTAGTGTCTTCTGTTGGAGGGTTGAACAATTTTTGTAAGGGATCATCATGGGGATATTAAACAGTATTTTAATGTAGAAGGAATACAAAGGTAGGATTCAAAGAAATATAGTGATGTGGGTAAACTAAATGGGAAAATTATTATCAAAATACTTTGGTGGATATTCTCAAAACAATAAAACAATTAAATATATTACTCAATATTATGTACATAGAGAATGTTTCATTATAGAGGGATGTTTCACAAAGTGACCTTAATGAATTATGTTAGTTACAACAGATCTGCCAATTCTGTGAGTTTAGTGAGAGCACATTATATGATTTGACCTTAGTAAATTTAAAGTGACTATTTTCAAAAATAGTAAGCGTTGTTTCCATGTACACGTTCAAAAATGGGCTTCTATAAATCATAATGTAAAGACACTCTACATACAGAAAAAATAAGTAATTGTGTACATATCTAAACAAAATATTCACAATTGAATTGAATCCTTATACATTACAGAAATGCAAATCAAAATTTTTATGAATTTTTTTCATCCCTTTCAGAAATCTTAGTTTAATAACACATGAGCCAACTTATCTTTACTGTGTTATTGAGAGAGGAGAATATTGCTATTCTCCTTTTGGAAATGCAAACTTCTACAGCAACTTTAGAAATCAGTACGATGTTTCTTCATGAATGTAGAAACGGATACACCTAAAGATATAACTTGAGGATATATATCCAAATGATGATTTATTCTATTATAGAGACCCTTGATAATTTGGAGCTATTCATGTTGTTCTTTAACAAATGAATGAATAAGGAAAATATGGTGCATTGACAGACTAGAAAAGGAAAGCATGTAATTTTCAGGACCGTGAATGGGTCTTGTGAAAGTCATCATAGATGACTTAACCCAGATGAAAAAGGGAAAATGGGATACTTATTCACTTAATCTGTATGTTAATTCAGCAAACTGTGTATCTGTATGATCAGTTTAGTGTCCGTTGTCCTCATTTTGGGAAGTACAAGTGCAATTATGAATTACTGAGGGACACTGTCAGGAACAGGAATGTCAAATGTGAAGAGACAGGGAAGAGGGCGACAATGGAGGAAATATAGAGCTGTACAGCTAAAAGTGAGAGAAATTTGAGTCATAGAATGGAAACCTAATGGAGTAGAAACACATTTTTTTAATTTTTTTTCAAAGTTAATAACAATAGGTACAGGGACAGAAGATAAAATATTGATTGGGTTTATCTATGTAAATTTTCAATAATAAGTAAATCTCAAAAATTATAGATTTCAGCTTTCAGTAAACCTGTAGTACAGATAATGACTATATAGTCCTTAAGGAGTGAGATGTGAATGTCTTTGTTGGAAACATAAATGTATTATATTATTCGTTTGTTACAATAATCTATTCATTTGTTTACATTTCAAACGTCATTTCCCCAATTTGTCTTTCCTCCTTGTATCACCCAATCCATTAAGAACCTCTTTCACTCTAAGATGGTGCTCCCCATCTATATACCCACTTCCACTTTAGTCCTCTACCATCCCCCTTCTCTGGGATATGACGTCTCCACAGGACCAACTGACTCCCTTCCTAGAGATGGAAGAAGAGACAGTTGTCTTCTCCATATGCTCTATGATCTATGTAGCAGAAGCCATGGCCTGGCCCAAGAATACACTAGTTTGTGGTAAATTTCCTGAGCCTCTGGAGGGTAAACGTAATTGATAGTGTTGTTCTTCTTATTAGGTTCCAATCCCCTTCAGATCCTCAGGCAATGCCCTAACCATTCTTTTCTGGCTCTCAGTTTCTGTTAAGTGGTTATCTGTATGTGAATCTGTCACCACCAGGTGATGACAGAGTTCCTCAGAGGACAGACATATTAGGATCTTATCTGCAAGCACAACTTGACATCAGGAAAAGTCTGAGGATTTGGAGTCTGTGGATGAAATTGTTCTTATGGTCGGGTGGTCTCTGGATTGCCTTTCCTTCAGTCTCTGCTCCTTTTTTTGTCTTTGAATTTTTTTAGACTTTGGACATTTATAGGTTAAAGATTTTGAACTGTGTGGGCATCACCTGCTCTTCACGGGTGGGCATGTCTAGCTACAGGAGGCAGACTCTTGTGGTTCTATCTCTTTGGTGCTTAGTATTTCAACTACCACCATCCCACTAAATTTATGGGACCCTCTTGCATACCTGGCATCTGTGACTTTCCTTGGGATACCCAAGTTCAACACCCACCACTAATGCTTATTTTTATTTATCCCAATTTTCCTCTAGATTTCTCTCTTTTCTCTTTATATTGTTTCTACTTTCCTTATTTTGTCCATCCTTCTCTACTTCTAGCAAGGTCCCTCCATTCCTCTGTCTTCCATTATCTTTTTGTTCTCTCTTATAAGTGGGTTGCAAGAATCCACAGTTTGGCCTTCTAACATGTTACACTCCATGTGATAAATGATTTGTGTATTGGGTATACTGATCTTTGGGGCTATCATCCACTTCTCACTAAGTACATCCCATGTTATGTCCTTTTGATCTCTGTAATTCACTAATTTCCAGGTCCATCCCTTTGCCTACAGAGTTCTTGGTTTCCTAATTTTAAAAACCTGAGTAGTATTTCTTTGTTTAAATATAGCACAATTTCTGTATATATTCCTAAGTTGAGTTGATGTATGTCACGATTATTGCCAGCATTTGATTAATGTAAGTAAGGCTGTCATGAACATGTTCAACCACATGTCACTGTTATATGTGGATCATCTTTGAGTATTTGCATTGAAGTGAGTGGTAAAGCTGGGTCTTCAGGCAATGGTATTTGCAACATTCTCTGAACCTCCACTTTGATATCCAAAGTGGCTATAAAGATACCAATCCCACCAGCAGTGGAGGAGTGTTCCACTTTCTCTACACCCTAGCATACTCTGCTACTGCATTAGATTTTTGTCTTAGTCACACTGGTGTAATGTAGACTCAAAGTTCATTGCAGTTTGCATTTTTCTGATAACTAAGGATGTTGATCATTTCTTGATGTGTCTCTCAGCTACTGAGATTCCTCAGTTGAAAATACTTGGTATAGCCTTCTAATCCAGTTTAAAAGTTGGGTTACTTGGTTGTGTGGGAATTTACCTTTCTGAATTATTTCTATATGTTTTATTATGGCACTCTACCAGATATAGGGTTGTTTAAAGTCTTTTCCAAATGTGTAGATTTCTGTTTTGTCTTATTGGCAGTTTACTTTGCTTTAAAGAAAATTTTGACATTGACGAGTTTTCATATATTGACTGGTGATCATAGATCCTGAACCTTTGGTATTTGGTTCTAAAAATTTTCTCCTGTGCAAATGTGTTTTAGGCACTTTCGGACACTTTCCCTTCTGTTGGTTTCAGTGTATATGATTTTATATAGATTTCCTTGATGCACTTGGACTTGAACTTTTAAGAAAGAGTTAGAAATGGATCAATTGGCACTCAGCTATATCCAGAGCAACCGTTAGGGTAGCATCATTTCTTAAAATGTTTTCTGTTATGTACAACATACTTAGTCATCAGGTAAATGCAAATCAAAACAACCCTGGGATTCCACCTCACTTCAGTCAGAATTGCTAAGATCAAAAACTCAGATTATAGTAGATGCTGGAGAGGATGTGGAGAAAGAGGAACACTCCTCCATTGTTGTTGGGATTGCAAACTGGTACAAACTCTCTGAAAATCTGTCATGAATTTCCTCAAAAACTGGACATTGCACTGCCTGAGGACCCAGATATACCTCCCCTGGGTATATACCCAAAAGATGCTTCAACGTACAACAAACACACATGTTACACTATGTTCATATTAGCCTTATTCATAATATTCATAATATTCAGAAGCTGGAAAGAACCCAGATGCCCTTCACCAGAGGAATGGATACAGAAAACGACATATATTTACACAAAGTAATACTACTTAGCTATCACAAACAATGAGTACATGAAATCCATAGTCAAATGGATGGACCTAGAAAATATCATCCTGAATGATGTTTCCCAATCACAGAAAAACACAAAAAGTATGCACTCATTGATAGGTCGATTTTCGCCCAAATGCTCAAATTACCTAACATACAATGCACAGACCGCATGAAACTCAAGAAGGAGGGCCAAAATACAGATAATTCACTCCTTCCTTAAAATATCCATAATAGGAGTAGGGTGACATTGCTTTTAGGATACAGAAGGAATGGCCATTCAGAGTCTACTGCTCATGTGGCACACACATTCATACACACACACACACACACACACACACACACATATATAATATATATATATATATATATATATATACATATATATATATATATATATATATATATATATTCCAAACTTGATAAGATTGATGATGCTAAGAAGTGCATGCTGGCAGGAACTGTATATAGATCCCTCCTGAGAGAGACAGCCAGAGCATGTGAAACAGAGAGACGATCCTTTGGAGGAATGAAAGGAAGGACTGAAGAAGCTGAAGGAACTTGCAACTTCAAAAGAAAAACTGCCAGTCAACCAGATCCTCCAGGTACTAAACCACAAACCAAAGACTATACATGATCTGACCCTGGGTTCCAACTGCATATGTAGCAGTGAATAGCCTTGTTGGGGCTCAGTGTAAATGCCTCCATGCTTTGGATACCTATAGTGCAGTTTGTGTCTGACACTAATATCTGGGAGAGAAGAGCTTCTAGTTGAGACTTCTTCATTTCAGTCTTTCCACTAGTATTACTCTGAATACCATTCCATGACAATGACTCTTTAGATTTCTGAGTCAATAGGTTTGATTAGCTGTCAGATTTCTTTTCTTTCTTTCATTTTTTTAAAAAATTTTTTATAAAATTTTATTGCTTTTTTAATTGGATATTTCTACATTTGCATTTCAGATGTTAATTCCTTTCCCAGTTTCTTTTCCATAATTGCCCTATCCGATTCTGCTCTCCTTCTTCTATAACCCACCTTACTGCCCCCTGACATTGCCTTGAACTTGGAGTCAAACCCAGTGAGTACCAAGGACTTCTCCTTCCATTGGTGACCAACAAGGCCGTCCTTTGCCACATACACAGTTGGAGCCATAGTTCTGTCCATGTATAGTCTTTGAATATTGGCTTAGGACCAGAAATCTCTGGTTCAGTTACAATGTTTTTCTTAAGGGGTTGAAAGCACCTTCAGCTCTTCTAATCCTTTCTCAAACACAACCAACAAGATGTCCGTTTTCAGTTCACTGGCAGCATAGACTCCTTAGCTTCATCACTCGTATCTACAATTTTGCTGAGTGTGTGTTTGTGTGTGTGTGTGTTTGTGTGTGTGTTTGTGTGTGTGAGTGTGTGTGTGTGTGTGTGTGTGTGTAGAGCTAAACAATGAATTCTCAACTGAGGAATATCAACATCCTTACCCATCAAGTAAATGGAAATAAAAAATAAATCCTGAGATTTCATAGCACACCAATCAGAATGGCTAGGATATATTTGATCCCTTGTACAGCTATGGTGTTTGGTATATTTTTAACATGGATTCTTGGCAACTAGGTTAAGAATTTAGAATCCACAAATGATGAAGCCAAATAGACTCCATCGTATTCTTATGAACGTACTGAAGTAGAAGATTCTGTGGACCTCAAGCCACTCCTCTCCCAGCCAATGTCATGAACCTTATGTTTTGATTGAGTAAAGAATCATGTTAAAACATCCAAAACCCTCAAGTTTGGCCCTGGAAATACAGGAAGGTAGATATTAGAGAACTGCTATCTAATGCGATTGCAGAGCCGCCTTATATAGTCTATGTTGTCCTTTGTTTTACTAATGTGTGGTAATTTTTTGGATAAAATAAGGATGTGGGAGTTTATCATTTAAGTAAATATAAAAATTTTACTCTGTTATATTCACTTTACAACTGGGTCCCCTTTGTTTCAAAATCATAGCAAAAAATGTAATAGGATAATAGAACATTTGAGTACACATTCAGCAATTTATATAAAGTCCACTATCACGGAATGTACAGAAAGAAAATGTAATAAAATAATCACTCAATTAAAGGTCTTTAGGGAAAGTACTGGCCTTTGGAAAAGAGAGATATCTGAGGAAATTGAACTATAGACCAGAGGAATGGAACTGGGAATAAAAATAGTATCCAGTAGAATCTCCTACACTCCATATTCCTAGATTTTTGGGACCCATGCCAAACCTCTGACTTACTTTATCCATTCAGAGCATATAGCCACTAATGAAGCAAAGAGAAGTCACTAGCTTTAGAGAGATGGAGTATGTAAACAGTTCCACTGTGTCATACCTGAAAAGGGCACCCTCAAATCTGCACAATGTAAGGAAAGCTCTTTTACCAAAGGCCATGGCAGGTCTTAGAGACATCATCATTAGTTCATTCATGAAAAATCTTTATTATCCTGGAGAGCCATAGCTTATCTATAATGTTACAAGTGTTGCTGTGACTGCAACTGATCTTTAGATGTTCCTTCATTACCTCTGGGGTTTACTAATTGTCCTCTAATTTACAGTAAACAGTCATTTGGGAGTGAGAAAAAAGAAGATGAAGAGATATGAGAAGGGGATTAAGCTGGCTTTCTGTCTTGGTATAAGAAAAGGAAGACATATGTGGTCTTTGGAAAGATCAATGAGGACAAGATAGGAGTTGTGCGGGATCGCTAAAGAGATAGCCTTGATTTGAGCCTTCCACATATGGAAATCATGAGCTACAAGCCTCTCAGAAGCATCTGAACTTCCCTGTTCTTATGATTCCTAAAATTCAGAGAGTTTATATCATTCATTTCTTTATTACAAAAGCCAAGTATTGTGAAGAGCACAGTTGTTATCCTGAGCTCATGACATTTACTCTTTTTGTCAAGAAGAAAGGTACTAATGAAGAAGGGAGGTGCAAATATTGTGTTGCTAGCTCAGAGTAAACACCATGCTTTGGACACCTATAGTGTAGTTTGTGTCTGACACTAATATTATGGAGACAGAAGTGCTTCTAGTTGAGACTTCATCATCTCAGTCTTTCCACTAGTATTACTCTGACTACCACTTCATATTTACGAGTCATTATGTGTGATTTCTTGGCAGATTTCCTTTCTTTTTTTTATTTTTTTAGCAAATTTTATTGCTTTTTTTAACTGGATGTTTCTATATTTAAATTTCAAATATTATTTTCTTTCACAGTGTTCTGCCCATAAGATCCCTAAACATTCCCATTTCCTTCTTCTCTAACCAGACTTTCTCCCACATGACATTCCCTTGAACTGAAAGATGTACAGGGAGGACAAGGGCTTATCTTTCCAATGTTGCCCACAAATGCAATCCTTTGCCGCATATGCATTTGGAGCCATAGCTCAGTCCATGTACTTTCTTTATATATTGGTATAGTATGAGAAAGCTCTGGTTCATTGGCATTGTTGTTCTTTTGGGGTTGAAAGCACCTTCAGCTCTTCTAATCCTTTTTCAAGTTTACTAAGAACAGGTCCATTTTCAGTTCACTAGTCTGCTACTAGCATTCACTTCTGTATTTGACATGCTGTATCTGTGTCTCTCAGGAAATATCTTTTTCTGTTTCATGGCAGAATGCACTTCTTACCTTCATAAATCTTATATTGTTTGGTTGTCGTTTGCTTTCCTGATGTCTGGTAATTTTTTGAAAAAATAAGGATTTGGGAATTTATCATTTGAAGTAGCTACACAGTATTTAGAGTTTTATACTCACTATATAGCTGGACCCACTTGTGACCAAAATCATTGAAGAAATTGGAATTGGGAAACAAAATTTTTGAGTACACATTGAGGAAAATTTACAAAGTTCCTTATCAAGTAATTTACAATAAGAAATTGAAATACAATATTCATTCTATTCAAGGTCTGTAGGGAAAATACTGACCTTTGAGAAATGGAGAAACCCTAGAAAATTGAACTGTATGTCACAAGAATGAACCTATGATATATAGAATAAAAGTATTATCTAGAAGAATCTCCTACACTCCATGTTCCTAAATCTTTTTTACCCATGCAATGCCCCTTAATAACTTTCTGCAATCCGAGCATGTAGCCACTAGTGAAGCAGAAAGAAGTCTCTACCTTTAGAGAGATGGAGTACATAAGGGTTTCCACTGTGTCACAGGAAACATACCTGGAAAGTGCCAGCTCAAATCTGGTCAATATAAGGAAAGATCTTCAGCAGGTGGGAAATGGGAGTTCTCACTGACATTATCAATAGGACCTCCCTGAAAACACTCTTGTAACCTGGAGAGCATTAGCTTCTTTTACGACGTCACAAGTGTTGTCGTGACTGCAACTGCCTCTCAGATATTACTTCAGTAACTCTAGGTTTTACTAATTGGCCTCTAATTCATAGCAAATTGTGGAGTAATAACAAAGAGGATGAAGAGATCAGAAATATGGAGAAAGAAGCTGGCCCTCTGTCTTGGTATAAAAAACAAGGAATAAATATATGGTCCTATGGAAAGCTCAGTGAGACATGTATAGGGTTTTAGTGGATTCGCTGAAGAGATACCCTTGATCTGAGCCTCCAACAGAAAGGAATCAGGAGTTGGGGAACCCTCAGAAGCATCTGGACTTCCCTGTTCTTATGGTTCCTGGAAAGTTTACATCATTCATTTTTTACTTCCAAAAGCCAAGTGTTGTGAAGGACACAGTTGTTTTCCTGAGAGTTCATGACCTTTACTCTTTTTGTCAAGAAGAAAAGGTCCTAAGGAAGAAGTGAAAAACAAATATTGGGTCCCTAGCTCCGAAGAAACTCCCCCATGCTTTGGATACCTATAGTGCAGTTTGTGTCTGACACTGATATTTGGAAGAAAGAAGTGCTTCTAGTTGACTTTCCACTAGTATGACTCTGACTATCACTTCTGATTTCTGAGTCAATATGTGTGATTATTGGCAGCTTTCTTTTCTTTTATATCATTCATTTTTTTAATTTTTTAGCGAAATTTATTGATTTTTTAATTGGAGGTCTCTATATTTACATTTAAAATATTATTTCCTTTCCCAGTTCCCTGCCCATAAGATCCCTAATCATTCTATTTCTTTCTTCTCTAACCAGCCTTTCTGCTGCATGACATTCCCTTAAACTGGGAGACAAACTAGGGAGAACAAGGGCTTCTCTTTCCTATGTTGCTCAAAAACTCATCTTCCACATATGCATTTTGAGCCATAGGTTCAATGTACGTTCTTTGTATTTTGATCGAGTATGATAAAGTGGTGGTTCATTGGCATTGTTGTACCTATGGGGTTGAAAGCACCTTCAGCTCTTCTAATCCTATTTCAAAATTTACCAAGAACAGGTCCGTTTTCAGTTCACTAATTTGCTACTAGGATTCACTTCTGTACTTGACATGCTGTATCTGTGTCTCTCATGAAATATCCATATCCAGTTCCTGGTAGAATTCACTTCTTACCTTCATCAATCTTATCTAGTTTTGTTGGCTGATATATACATATATACTTTTGGTGGATCCTACACCTATGTAGTTAAGAGGAATGTTAACATGGATTCTGCCCCACTATTTCAAGAGTGTAGAATTCACAAATGACAATTTCTAAAAGAATCCCCTCCTGTTTTTATAAATCTATTGAACTAGGCCTTTAACTGGCCCTCAAGCAATTCTTCTTCCTGCACATTATCTGGTATCTTACTTTTGTCCTTTGCAACACTGGAAGCTAGATAGTGTAATATTGATATCAAATTGGACAAGAAACCTAACTCAATAGTACATGTTGTTCTTTGCCTTCCTGATGTCCTGTAATTTTTCTATAAAATAAAGATTTCAGAGTTTACCATTTGAAGTAGGGACACAGTATTTACACTTTTATCCTCACTTTTTAGCTGGGCCCCTTTTGTGACCAAAACCATTGCAGAAAATGGAATTGGAAAACAATTTTTGAGTATACATTGAGGAATATTTACAAAGTCACCTATCAACGAATTATCAATAAGAGATTGAAATACAATACTCATTCAACTAAACGTCTGTAGGGAAAATACTGGCCTTTGGGTAACAGAGAAAACCTAGAATATTGAACTGAGTCACAGGAATGAACCTGGGAATATAAGTATTATCTAGAAGAATCTCTTACACTCCATGTTCCTAAATCTTTTCTACCCAGGCCAAGACCTTGACTAATTTTCCCCATTCAGAGCATCAAATCACTAGTGAAGCAGAGAGAAGTCTCTAGCTTTAGAGAGATGGAGTACGTAAATGTTTCAAGTGTGCATCAGGAGACACTCCTGGAAAGGACACCCTCAAATCGGGTCAATGTAAGGAAACATGTTCAGCAGGTAGGCCATGGCATTTCTCAGTGACATTATCATTAGGCCCTCCATGAAAAATCTGTTGTAACTGGAGAGCCCTAGTTTCATCTGTGATGTAACAAGTATTGCCCTGACAGGAACAGCCTCTGGGATATTCCTTCAGTACCTCTCCTGTTTACTAATTGGCCACTTATTCAGAGTAAACACCCATTTGGGAGTGGGAACAAACAGGATGAAGAGATCAGAGATGAGGAGAAGGAATCTAGCCTTCTGTCTCAGTATTAAAAAAAAAAGAAGAAATAAGTGGTACTTGGGAAAGATCAGAGAGCCCTTTGTAGGGTTTGAGTGGTATCGCTGAAGAGATAGACTTGATCTGAGCCTTCCACATATGGGAATCAAGAGCTGGAAACTTCACAGAAGCACTGGACTTCCCTGTTCTTATGGTTCCTGGATGTCAGAGGGTTTATATCATACATTTCTTTATTCCAAAACCAAGTGTTATGAATGGCACTGTTGATTTCCTGAGAGCTCATGAATATACTATTTTTGTCATAAAGAAAAGGTCATAAGGAAGAAGGGAAAAACAAGTATTGTGTCCCTAACTCAAGTTAAGCTCCTCAATGCTTTGGAAACCTATAGTGCACTTTGTGTCTGACACTGATATCTGTGAGAGAGAAGTGCTTCTGTTTGAGCCCTCATCATCTCTGTCTTTATACAGTATTAACCTGACTACCACTTCAGATTTCTGAGTCAATATGTGAGATTACTTGGCAGCTTTCTTCTCTTTTATATCATTCATGGTTTTTTTATATTTTTTAACAATTTTTTTTTCTTTTTGAACTACATGTTTCTATATATACATTTAAAATATTATTTCCTTTCCCAGTTTCCTGCCCATAAGATCCCTACATGTTCCATTCCTTCTTCTCTAACCAGCTTTTCTGCCGCATGACATTCCCTTGAACTGGGAGACAAACTGTGGAGGACAAGGCCTCTCTTTCCAATGTTGCCCAAAAAGGCAATGCTCTGCCACATATGCATTTGGAGCCATAGGTCTGTCCACGTACTTTTTTTGTATGTTGGTATAGTATGAGAAAGCTCTGGTTCATTGGCATTGTTGTTCGTACGGGTTTGAAAGCAGTCTCAGCTCCTTTATCCTTTTCCAAATTTTATGAACAAGAGGTCGGTTTTCAGTTCACTGGTTTACTACTAGCATTCACTTATGTATTTGACGTGCTGTATCTGTGTCTCTCAGGAAATATTTAAATCAGGTTCCTGGCAGAATGCACTTCTTACCTTCATCAATCTTATCTATTTTTTTTTTACTGATATATACATTTGTACTTTTGGTGGCTCCTACACCTATGTGGTGAAGTGGAATGTTAACATGAATTCTACCCATCTATGTCAAGAACTGACAAATGACCATTTCAAAAATACTCCTTCCTGTTTTTATAAACTTATTGAAGTAGATGTTTAACTGGTCCTCAAGCCATTCTTCTCACTTCCCATCATCCGGTATATATGTTTGCCCTTAATATAGACTTATATTAAAACATCCAAAAACCTCAAGTCTGGCCACTGAGATACTGGAAGCTCAATAGTGTAGTACTGATATCAAATGCGACAAGAAACTGAATTCAATAGTCCATGTTGTCCTTTGCATTCATGATGTCTGATAATTTTTTGATAAAATAAGGATTTGGGAGTTTATCATTTGAAGTAGGTACACAGGATTTACACTGTTATACTCACTCTGTACTTGGGCCCCCTTTGTGACAAAAATCATTATAGAGAATGGAATTGGAAAACAACATTTTTGAGGACACATTGAGGAATATTCACCAAGTCCCTTGTCATGCCCAACCTTGACCAGCAAGGAAGACATGACCAAAGAAGATCTTCTTAAAGAAGATTTACTCAGGAACCTAGATACAATATTCTGACCCTGGGGAACGCACGGAGCACACTTAAATAATCAGTGTTGGCCAATCCCAGCAAGCTACATGGGTCATGCCCATAGGCTGTCACTATGCGGAAGCTAGCAGGCCAGGCAGGCATAGCCAAATAAGGACTTGGTTACTACAAGGAGCGCTCACCATTTGGAGGGTGGAAGGCGGAAAACAGTGCCATATTTGATGTGTGCCATGTCGCAGCTGCCTATAGTTCCCTCTTTTTGTTAAATTATTTAAGCAGGCAAAGTCACCACTGAGCATGGAGTCCCCCCTCCACCCCCTGTCTTAAGAACATCTGTTCATTAAACCAATCTTCAGGCACCTTATCTCCCACAAGGTTCAATGACTTAGGTAGAAGGGAGGTTGCCCATCACTGGGAGGGTCACTCACACATACTCAGGCGTGAGGTACAAAAAGGTCTTCTGAATGACCTTAAGCCAGGCTTGAGGGGACTGTCCTGCTTCAATGGCTGCAAATACTGTACCGCCGTAACCACGTGACACCTATAAACAAACCTCAATCTACAGAGACACCACAGGCGCACTAGGGAGACCAGCAGCAAGAGTCCAGCTAGGGTTCCCATACCCGTCCACTCCCTCAGATGATTCATAGCAGCAGCAATCCAAGATGAAAATTCCATGGCAGTCTAGCATCTGCAGGTGTGGAGTTCACGGTCATGATGGCTACACGTAGCTGATCCATTAAGAAATCGAATTCTTCTGTCCAATTACCTAGAAGATAACTTGACAACTAATTAGACAAATTAGAGGAGTGGATTTAAAAGTCAAGACATATCGGCATTAGTCTTGGGAACACTGATAGTATCCCGCACACGGGTTCCATTTGGATCAGCATTTGGGTCACACTGAGAAGTGTCACCAACAGCAGGATCTTCATTAGTGTTCCACCTTCTGGTAAATCATTCAGGGACCCAAAACGGATCTTGGCGGTCCTGAGGAAACACACAAACAGACCCTCTTGTCCATGCCAACACGGGATCTGGCACATGCGATAAGCCAGTGATCACGTCTTTCCATTTCACATAACACTTCAACGTGCCTGCCCGACACTGATGTCGGTCAGCTGCAGAAAGGGCATCATAATCAAAAATTAAAAAAAAAAATTAAGAGTAAAAAGGGCTAAGGATATCTGTTCCCTCAGGGATCTACCATGGCCTATTCCCATTTTTTGTTTAATTATGCATTTCTTCAAGGTATGATGTGCTTGCTCAACAATACCACGATGTTGGGGATTATAAGGCAGGTCATGGCTCAATTGCACATCCATCTGTTTATAAAAGGATTTGAAAGATTTGGCAATTTATTCTGGGCCATTATCAGTTTTTAAGTGTTGAGGGTTTCCCCAAGCAGCCCAGGCTTAAAGGTAATGTCCAATAACATTGCGTGCATTTTCTCCACTCATAGGAGTAGCATGAATGACACCTGAACAAGTATCCACAGAAACATGAATGTAGTTTATAGCCCCAAATCCAGATATGTGTGTTACATCGATTTGCCAAATCTTTAGGAGCAAGAGGCCTCTAGGATTAACCCCTACACTAGGGGGATGGTGAAAGGTAATACACTGCTGATATCCTAAAATTATCTGTCGAGCATCTGCTCAAGACAGATGAAACTTCTGCTCTACGGTCTCAGTAGGCACATGAAATTGTTGATGAAACTGTCAGGCTTGATCCAGTGATGAGCTTAAGAAGATGAACTCCATGAGGGTACATCTATCCATGAGATCATTTCAATCACTTAGAGGAAAAGGCAAACCTTTATGAGCTCTAATATGTAGGACAAAAAACTTGTGACCTCTTTTCCAGATCAATTCCTGAAGTTCCCTCAGTAGCTGGCATACCGTGCTGCTAATTTTAATAGGGCCAGCCACTTCTAATATCTTAACTGCATTAACAGATATGATGAATCAGAGAGCAAATTAAAGCCAAAGGAACAATTTTGAGTTCAATTATTTGTGGAAACCCGGGTTGATATTGACACAAAATTGGGTCTTGATGGTTAATCACATAAGCTCCACAGCCATTTTTGGATCCATCTGTAAAAATGTTTGGCGCCCCCTGTATAGAAACACTGGAGGTAACCTTAGAAAGATCATGGATTGTTCTTTAAAGAAGGATAGCAAAGAGTGTTTTGGATAATGACTATCTATCTCTCCATGGAATCCACAGCATAATATACCCTAATCATCGACAGTGCCACACATGATCTTCATCTGCTGACCTGTACAGGGCACTATGATCGAGGTTGGGAAAACACCAAAAAATTGTATGCACTGTTGGATCCCATTCAGGGGTAATCGTGCAACTGCTGTAGGATAATACTCTACTGATTTACCTAGAGATTCCTTGGGATAAACACAAAGCAGAGGGCATTCTTGCCACAACAATCCTGTGGGCTGCATGTAGGTGTCTATAATGGATAGCACAATGTCTGCACCCTCTTTCCATCGATGTAAATTTGCCTTGTAATCCTTTTTCAACCTTCTTTAAAGCTCCCGTGCTTCATCAGATAATTGTCTAGGAGAAGCCAAGGCCGAATCCCAACTATAGTATTATACATTGATTTTACTTCATAATTTGGTAATTTTAAATAACATCAGACCAAATTAATATCTCCTAGTAATTTGGGAAAATCATTAAGAGTCTTAACTTATTTTTCCTCAATTCAAACTTCTGGGGGATAATGGTATAAGGACTTATTTTTGCTCTTAAATAATTTACAAGATTGTCCATTTGTAACTTTTCGGGGCAATAAACAGTCCCCTGCCTTCTAGCAATTTAACTAAATTTCCACTAGCTAAATCTAAAATCTCTTCATTCTTTGAAGTTAAAAGGATATCATCCATAAAATGGATGAATCTCAGTGCAGGAAACTTCTGTCTTATTGAGGCGATGGCGTTGCCCACAAAAAAGTTGACACATAGAAGGGCTATTGGCCATGCCCTGTGGTAAAACTACACATCCATATCGTTGCTCAGGTTTCATGATTGCATGATGGAACAGTAAAAGCAAATATTTCACTCTCCCTAGGACAAAGAGGTATGGAGGAAAAGAAATCTTTCATATAAATCACTACAACAGGCCAACAGGATGGTGCACAGGATAAAAGAGGAAGCCCGCATTGCACTGGGCCCATGATTTGCATCTGTTGATTAATAACTTGTAAATGATGCAACAGTCTCCATTTCCCTGATTTCTTTTTAATCACAAACATTGGGGTATTCCAAGGTGATACTGATGGTTCTATATGCTTCGTAGTCAGCTTTACCTGTGGCAAGCTTCTCAGAAAAAAGCAGCCACTGAGGAACCCACACTGGCTCTCCTGTTTTCCAGATAATGGGAACCCTTTCCCAGTGGCCCCAAGGAAAAACCCAGGTCCTGATTCCTTTCTCTCTTTTGGGCAGTTATATGGCTAGTCCTACCCTGCAGGTATTTCCCTATTCCTTACTGGGAAAATAGCCCATATGTTTCATAGTCTTTAGTGAAGTTTCAGAATACTCAGTGGTCAATTTGAAACCCATATTTTTTAGCAAATCTCTCCCCCAATGGGAAATGGGCAAATGCAACACATAGGGTTGCATAACTCCTGAATGCCCTTCCTGATCTCTCCAACTCAGTTTTCTTGCACTTATATCAGGATCTGTTGCATAAACGAGACCTTGTAAAGTTTGAGATGAGGCCTGTACTGGTCATCTAGAGGGCCAATCTTTCTTAGCTGTTATACTTCTATTGGCCCCTGTATCCAATAGTCCTAGGATCCTTTTACCATCTAACCTTAGCTCCATTACTGTGCGTTGGTTTAAACCCAAGGCTAAAAATGTCAGGTTGGAGCCTGTGGAACTGAAACCATTCTCTCCTCTCCCTCTAGACTGGGCTACAAATCTTTCATGAAGGCTAGGAAAAAGTAATATTTGGGCTATTCTGTCCCCAGGGGAAATGGCAGTAATCCCTTTTGTTGATTCTACCTTGATCTTGACTACCCCAGTATAATCTGGGTCAATAACTCCTGGATAGACGTGTAGTCCTTTTAAATTTGAAGATGTCTCCCTATAAGTAACCCTACTGTGCCATGTTCAAGGGGTCCTTTAAAATCCGTTTCTATCAACTGGAACCCCATCCAAAGAGTTAGTACGGGTCTGGTGGTGGAGCAGATGTCCAGTCCTATGGAGCCCTTAGTGGCTCTCCTTGGCCCCTCAGATTTCGAAGGGACGGCCATCTCTTGTGACTCTATTCTACATCCTGATTGTCGACTGGCCCATAGATTTGTGGGACCTGGGGCAATGGGCACCACAGTCCATTTTTTGGACATGCTCCACCAAAACCCAAGCTAAGAGGCTGCCCATTGATTTCTTTTACCGAGTGGCACTCAAGAGCCCAATAGTTCCCATTTTTGCAATTGGGACACAGCCCTTGTTGCCTTGGGCATTGGCCACTTACTGTACTGAATAGACTTCTCCTTTCTGTACATTGCCTTTTTAGGTGCCCCTGTTGATCACACTTAACATATGCTCCTGAGCTTCCTCCTTTTCTCTGCTTCATCTGCATAACAGCACCCACAAGTCCAGCATTAATCAAAGGTCCCCCTATTTCTCTAAAGACCTTCATCCAAGCTCCAAGTCCCTTATTCTTGTAAGGAATGATAGCAGCTCTACATTCCTTTGTGCAAAGCTCATAGGCCAAGTATTTAATTAAGGGCATAATCATATTAGGGTCGCCAAAGACTCTCCCTGCTGCTACCACTAATTAGGCTACAAAGTCAGAGAATGGCTCCATATGTCCTTGAAGGATCTTGATGAGGTTTCCATTCACTTCTCCCTTATTATTTAAGGATTTTCATGCCTTTGTTTCAACTTCATTAATCTGCTGGTAAACCTGTACTGGATACACTGTCTGAGCATTGGCAAAGCATTTCTAACCCAGCAGCATATATCTATCCCAGGCAGCTTGGCCACCCCCCACTTCTAAGTTAGCGGCAGCCTGTTCTTTGACAAACTCAATAAGAAAAGCTCTCCAGTCCAAATACTGTCCCAGACAAAGACAGGCCCAAGCAAGGTTAGTCTAATGACTAGAAGTCATGCAAAATCTGTGTAAGACCTCAACCTGAGCTATGGTAAATGAGGCCATAATGCCATATGTCCCGACTGATTCCATCAGGGTCTTGATCACCTTAAAGTCTAAAGGCTCATGATACCTTTGTTGATTAGCATCGGCATAAACAGGATAGGACAGATGCAGTTCTGTGTGGACTGGCTTCCAGACTTCTGGGCAGAATGTACTACCCAAAACTCTACTTCCTCCTTCTACAACATTTTAGGGAGGAGAAGCGGAGGAGAACTGCCCAGGAAGTTACTCCGTCATTTTAGGCTTTTTTCTTTTCTTCTTCTCTCTATTCCTTAGAGACTGTTTCCACATTTGATCTGTCAACTCTTGTAACTCTTCTTCTGAATCTGTTTTGTCTGTTTCTTCCTCTGTATCTGTCTTTAATGAGTCTATCTCCTTTGTGCTTCCCTGCTTTTCTGACCTCTTCATTTGAAGCATTTCTAGGGCACCTTGCCCCTTCTCTATAGTTGTCTGACAACCTTTTTGATCTTCAAGGCAACTACTTGCTAAGCAACACAGTGGATGGATCCCAGGTCTGAGAGTCCCCTGTTCCCAGGCAAAATCAAGGTCTTTCCCTACTTTTTCCCAACTTGCCACAGTAAGAATACCAGAGACTATGAACCAGGGGCAATGACTTCACATTCATTTAAAAATCTCCCTATGGCGCTCCTTTTTATTTTTAGTTTCTTATGCTCAAATAGCTCTTGAAGAGCCAGAAAAATTGCATGAGACTGTGAGGTCCCCATGACAAAAGCTTTCTATGCTGGCTTAATTCTCCAAGCATCTTCCTAATTTTGGTTCGCTGCTACCGAGAACTTTCTTGTTAACTACCCTGAGAATTTATAGCCACTTATTTCCCACAGTCCTTATGGTCCCACATTCCTTGGGAACTTTCCAGCGCTGCCCTGACTGCAAGAAGTTCTGATTTCAGGAGGTCCCTGTACGGACCACCACTTGCTGCGGCCAACCTCGACGAACAAGGAAGACACGAATAGTGAAGATCTTCTTCAAGCAGTTTTACTCAGGTGTAGAGGACCGCTATAATAATTGCCACCACTAGATGGCGCTGGCTTCCACTGAGCCCCATGTGGAAGGCCAGGATAGCTTTCGCCATTACAAGATGGCACTGGCCTCCATTGCGCCAGCCGACTTCCTTTCAGGAAGTTAACTGTGTGTGCATGTGCAAGAGTGCCTTCATGCCAGGACTTTGACCACTGCGGGGCGTGCCTAGTGAGATCGTAGGTAAGCAACCAATCAGGTGTGGATGCGCCATGCTGGGGTGTATATAAGCCGTGCCATGCTGGTGCACGGCGCCTCTCCGTAAGATTCAAAAAAAGTTTAGCTGTAGCAAGGATCCATATGTCCCTGCGTGTTTTCTTGCTGGCAAGGGCACGTGGGATATTTGCTGCTGAAACCCGGGACAAAAACCTCACCATCGCCGGCGCCGAGGAGAGCCTCCGTTCACGGAAAGGGTCCAGAAGCCTACAAGACGCGGAAAGGACCTGAAAGACAATGTTTAGCCATGATCTATTCCACCTCACTCCCTTGCTAGATGCGGCAGAAGCCTTTATTATTATTTTGGCAGCTCTCGGGCTTTCTGTATTGGCCTTTGAGTTTCTAGTTACTGCCAGATGGCATCAGAGGTCGCATGGGAGCCGCCCAGCTGTAACAGCAAAGCGGAGAGTGTTGGGTGAGGGGCAAGGCAGCATGACAGAAACCGGATGGGAAGAAAAATTAAAGAGCTCAAGGAAAGACAACCAGACAGTCCCCTCTGCGGAGGTGAGAGAGTGGGGAAAAATGCCCCAGGACAGATAATACAGAGAAGGGAGAAAAAGGTCTTGAAAAGGAGAAGTCTTTATCCGGTAAAGGATTTAAAGACTTCAGAGCTTGATAGCTCATAGACAGACAAGCTTAGCTCCTCTGAGGAAGAGGATTTAGAAGATGAGACACCTCGCTATGAAGAAGAGCTTCACAGAGTCATACTGATCAGATTTGATAGAGGTAGACCACATGAAAATTTATTCAGAGAATCAAACAAAAGGACATCTCAATGCCCATACATAGCTCGATGGAGTTAATGTAATTGGGTTGTGAGTAAAAATATTCAGGACTGTTTTTCATTTCCATACCATTGGCGAATGTCAGTTGTGCTGCACAGATAATATATCTCAGTATCAGACAGAAATTGGGTTTAACAGGTTGATGGACTAGTCCAGGAATTGAGACAATCCATCGACCATAACAACTACACTTGAATGGATAGACAGCGTAAAAGTGGAGGGAAAGAGAAAATCCTACCTCTCTGCTGACACCATCTGTTTTTTTTTTTTTCCCTCTTTGTCTATTATCTGCCATTGGTGCACCAAGCTATCCCCATGTCTGTCAGTTTGTGTCTGTGCTTCTTCCTTCTCGTTGTTTAAATGTTTTATGTTTCATGTTCAAAAGAAAAAAATGGTAAAAACTTTATCTGCTGGTCGTTCACACCTTGACTTGGTTTTAACTCTCTTAAAAAAGAGAACAAAAAATAAAGAGCAGTTTCAATTAGGTTTTAGAGCCTAGGTCTGTAGCTAGAAGCCTAAGTCCTCTGAAGCATGCTCCCCAGGGGGTGGCTAAATGTTTATACTAGCTTATCTTAAAGGCGTCAACAGCTCCTCAGCCTCTTTGGTACAAAACTGATGGCTGTTAATCTTTGAAAAATCTTTGACTGTGATCATTAGACTCAACATGTGACAAGGTGCTTCTCTAAAATAATAGGTAAAAAGGTTAATATGGTGTTTGGTCTAAATATTAAAGATATGTATAGCCACGTCAATTTGCTTCTGATTGTTTTTCATTGTATAAACGTGGTCTACTTGCAATGGTTATGGACTATTGGCTTTTAAGTTATTGGATATGGTTAAAAAAGGTACAATATTGGTAACAAAAAGTTGACATTAAGTTGGTAATTTGTATGGAGTCATTCTTGACAATATGCGGAATGAGCCAACCTCGGGAAACATATCTAAAATGAGATATTTTTATTGGATTCTTATTCGAGAAACCAGTCTTCTAAAAAAATTTAGGACAATGTCTCCTTGTTGAGGTATTAGAGACTACACCATCGTGTGTTCACATATAGGAATTGGCAGTCAAACTTTGTACTAGATTGTTGGAGGTCGAGTTTTGCTTTCCAAAGTTGTGGTTTCCCTGAAGCTCTCTGTATTTTGATGCTAACTCCCCTGTCCCAAGAACAGCTGCTTAGTCAGTACTCAGAACTCAGGTGACTTTCCAAAATTGTGGCTGTGCTCTGGTGATACAAATAGAACTTAAGGATTTGCTTAAGCATTGTCAGTGTTACATGGACTAACTCAAACTTATTTATAATTGAGGAAAAATCAAACAGGTAGAGATTGTTACAGGATTTACAAAGGATTGATGAGGTTTTAGAACTTGTGAGAGCATTACAGCCAGATTCCTTATTCCAACTGCCATTTCAAGACAGATTTAGAGGATTGTTTTTATGCAATTTTTTACGTCCTGGCGATTGTGAGTCTTCATTTCGTGAGCTTGCTTATAATTTTAGAGAGCCCATAAAGTGATATCATTAGGAATAGTTAACAGCCTTATATTATGTAATTTTGTTGCTTCTTCAATGTAATAAGTTAGAACTTTAAATCTTTCAGTGTATATGGAAATTTTTACTACAAACTTCTGCTTTCAAAATGAGCTTTAATATTTGGGGAGTAGCTGTTGCACTACTCCAAAAAAGAATATTTGAAACTAATTTTAAACTTCTAAGGCTATGTTAATTGGCTAAGTACCTCACCTTGCCAGAGGACTTAGGTCTTTGTCATTGGATATAAAGCTTAAGTTGTGTTAATACAGAATTGTAGGCTAGAGTCCTGGAAGTATTTCAAAAGGAAACCTGGAAAAACATATCTTATTCCAAACAACAGTTAATAGGTTATTACAAAATACTGATATTTAGCCTATTACATATACAAATTTTTCCAGCCAAATTGATAATTTTACTATTTACATGTTTTTGTAATTACTGTAAATTTGTACATGCAACCCATAGAAAATGCACTTAGTATATTTATAGGTGGTTCATCTAATGAAAAGGCTCATGCATGATTGGATCACTTGTTTATTCTTTTGAGAGTTTCTATTGCTTCAACACAGATTATTAAATTCTGTGGTTTAGCCACTGTTTTTAAAATCAAGCTTTCAATTCACATACTGATAGCCAATGTGTGGCTTGTGGTTTACAATTGATTTCAATTACTTAAAGCTTTACTATAGACAAGTTTTCTACATAAAATCAGTGAGTGAAGATTTCAGTGTGAATGTCTGACAACTCACTGTCCTTTCAGTGCTCTGGCTCAGACAACTAAACAAAACCATAGACCCAGCTCTTTGAAATGGTAATAGAGTTGATATGAAAAGAAAAAGCCTTCATTTGCTTACTTTAAATTCCCAGCCTTGCCCTGCCAGCTCAGGGATTTCTAGTATGACTAAATCTAGACAATATTTACAGGATTTGACATTTCTAAATAATGCTTATTTTTAGATAAATAAAGTTCGTGAGGTGATAGAGAAATGGCTTAGTGGTTAAGAGCACTAAGTACTGTTCCTTAATAGACCATTTAAATACTCAAACTGTATTGCCTGGACACTTTAGCAAGGGAGGGCAATGATACCAGACAGATTATAGATCTTACAAAAGAACAATTAGTCAAAAAAATCTCATTCTTTATATATCCAAAACAATAATGCTAGAGACAATAATTTGGTATACAAGTCAATTTATAAATACAAGTGCTCAGTGTCCTCAATTTAATCCTCAAGGACTTACCTTAATAAATAATATCTTTACTATATCTTAATAATTAAATAGGGGGAGTTATCCCTGTGTGCTAAATAATGATCCTTTTATTTCAATTTTAAAATTTGGATGCCAAAGTTTATGGCACCCTACAACTAGGCATACTTCTTCCTAGGTGAAATAGAAAGATCCACGTATTGACATGATCCTATCCATATATTTTATATGGGGAAGAGGGAATCTTTGTGTTTTTTTCTACAGGATGCTACAGAGTGTGCCAGCTGCCTGAGTGGATGGTGAGACTTGCTGATCCTGGGAGCATGAAGATTCAGCTCTCCTGGTTTTGGTCCCTGAAGTCATTCCTGTGCCCTTAAGAAGAAGATGGAAGATTCCCCCCTCATCTTTTGTCATCACAGAGATTTTGCTGTTGCTACAGTCAGTGTTACCGCTGCGTGTGTCCCGTCCCACTATGGCCTGTTCTCTGACCCTCTGTGAACTGCTGCTTTCTGGAGAAGACTGGACTCCAGCCATTGCTGCCCCCCTCCTTCCCCTGGTGGCAGACTGTGGCTTCACAGGATTCCCACCTGTGTAAAGCTGCTTTGGACTGGGGAACTATGCCCTGGTTCTACAGAACTCAGAAATGGTTCCATTGCCTGCCGGTTGTTCCAAAAATCCTGAACTGACCTGGAAAAGACCTTGACACTTTCGTTGCTATTGTAGCAGCCATTTACTACTACAAACATTGTGTCTGCAGTGTCTGGAGTTATCCTCCCCCAATCTATTGTTAGACAAGCACAGTGGGTGAACTTTCTGGAGTTGTTGCTAACAATTGGGAATTCTAAATTTTATTATAGGAGCGGATTGACTATGGCCCTTGTTGGTAACATCTGAGGAGGACCAAATGAGGTTCCCACTACTTATCGGGAGTGGCTCTGTTTGGTGCAGCCCTATGCTGTGGATTAGTGTTCATGCTATGGTTGGTTTACAATGTCAGATCTCAACAGAAAAGTGACAAGGCCGTTATCACTCAGGCACTTGTGGCCATTGAACAAGGGGCCTCCCTTAAAATTTGGTTATCTATCTTCAAAAATTAGTCGGTATCTGAGTTCTCTGCTCTTGCACCCCATGGATCTGTGGATCCATTACACTGGGATGAGACAGACTCAATGATTCTTTGATCAACCCTTCCACATTGCTGAGGTTTCCTCATAACACGTGATAGGGTGATCATGATCTTTATAAATAAAATAATAAGGGGGAGATGTAGAGGGCTGCTTTAACATTCGCCACCACTAGATGGCGCTAGTTTCCTCTGCGCCTCACATGGAAGGCCAGGATAGCTTTCGCCATTACAAGATGGCGCTTGCCTCCACCACGCCAGCCGACTTCCTTTCAGGAAGTTAATTGTGTGCGCATGTGCAAAAGTGCCTTCGTGCCAGGTCTTTGCCGACTACGGGCTGTGCCTAGTGAGATCATGGGTAAACAACCAATCAGGTGTGGATGCGCCATGCTAGGGTGTATATAAGCCGTGCCATGCCGGCGCGCGGTGCCTCTCCTTAAGATTCAATAAACGTTTAGCTGTAGCAAGGATCCGTATGTCCCTGCGTGTTTTCTTGCTGGCGAGGCTGAGGAGGACAGTCAGGAAACTTGATACAATCTTCTGACCCCAGGGAACCCTCGAACCACACTTAAATAGCTAGCGCTGGCCAATCCTATCGAACCACGTGCGTCATGAAGATAGGCTGTCACAATGCGGAAGCTAGGAGGCCAGGCAGTTGTGGCCAAATAAAGACTAGTTTACTAAAAGGAGAGCTCACAGTTGGGAAGGTGGAAGGCAGAAACCAGCGCTATCTTTGAGGCCTGGCACGTTGCAGCTGCCTACAGTCGCGTTTCAAGGAATTTACAATAAGAAATGGAAATACAATATTCATTCAATTAAAGGTCTGTAGGAAAAATATTAGAAATTGTGAAACAGAGAAAACCTAGAAAATTGAACTGTATGTCACAGGAAAAAACCTATGACATACATAATAAAAATATTCTCTAGAAGAATCTCCTACACGCCATGTTCCTATAACTTTACTACCCATGCCAAACCCCTGAACAACTTTCAGCATTCAGATCATGAAACAAATAGTGAAGCAGAGAGAAGTCTCTTGCTTTAGAGAGATGGAGTACATAAAGGTTTCCACTGTGTCACAGGAGACATACTTAGAAAGTGCTTACTATTTGGCATCTAATTCAGAGAAATTGGGGAGGATGAAGATATTGGAAATGGAGAGAAGGATGCTGGCCTTCTATCTTGGAATAAAAAAACAAGAAATATGTGGAACTTTGAAAAGCTCAGTGATTCTTTGGTAGGAGTTGAGTGTTATCGCTGAAGAGTAACCATGATATGATCCTTGTACATAAGGGAATAAAGAACTGTGAGTCTCTCAGAAGCATCTGGACTTACCTTTTCTTATCAAAAGGTTTATATCATTCATTTCTTAACTCCAAAAGCCAAGTGTTGGGAAGGGCACAGTTTTTTTCCTGAGAGGTCATGACTTTTACTCTTTTTCTCAAGAAGAAAAGGTCCTAAAGAAGAAAGGAAAAACAAGTATTGTGTCCCTAATTCAAGGTAAACTCCTCCATGCTTTGGATAAATATAGTGCAGTTTGTCTGACACTGATATTTGCTAGAGAGAAGTGTTTTTAGTTGAGACTTCAATAACTCAGTCTTTCCACTAGTATTACTCTACCACTTCAGATTTCCAAATCAATATTTGTGATCACTTTGCAGGTTTCTTTTCTATTATATCATTCATTTTTTTTATATTTAAGCAAAATTTATTGCTTTTTAACTAGATGTTTCTATATATACATTTAAAATATTATTTCCTTTCCCAGTTCCCTACAAGTTCCATTTCTTCTTCCCTAACAAGCCTTTCTGCTGCATGACATTCCCTTGAACTGGGAGACAAACTAGGGAGGACAAGGGCTTCTCTTTACTATGTTGACCAAAAAGGCCAACCTCTGAAACATATGGATTTGTAGTCATAGGTCAGTCCATGTACTTTCTCTGTATATTGGTCTAGTAAAAAAAGCTCTGGTTCACTAACATCATTGTTCTTATGGGCTTTAAAGCAACTTCAACTCTTCTAATCCTTTCTCAAAATTTAACAAGAAGTCTGTTTTCAAGTTACTGGTGTGCTACTAGCATTCACTTCTTGTGTCTCTCAGTAAATATCTATATCCAGTTCCTTGCAGAATGCACTTCCTACTTTCATTAATCTTATCTAGTTTTTTTTTTCTTTTTCTTTTTTGTCTGATGTATACATATATACTTTTGGTGGCTCTTACACCAATGAAGTTAATTGGAATGTTAACATGGATTCTGACCAACTATGTCAAGAATATAGAATTCAAAAATGACAATTTCAAAGAGACACCCACTGTTTTTATGAACGTATTGAAGTAGACTTTATTTTTTCTCTTTTATTCGGAGTTGGGGACCGAACCCAGGGACTTGTTCTTGCTAGGCAAGCATTCTCCATTGAGCTAAATCCCCAAACCTGAAGTAGACGTTTAACTGGTCCTTAAGTCAATCTTTTCCCTGCACATCATCCAGTATCTTACATTTACCTGAAGAAAGAATCATGGTAAATCATCCTAAACCCTGAAGTCTGGCCATGGGAACACTGGAAGCTAGATAGTGTAGTACTGGTATCAAATGGGACAAGAAACAGAATTCAATAGTCCATGTTGTCCTTTGCTCTCCTGATGTCTGGTAATTTTTTGATAAAATAAGAATTTGGGAGATTACCATTTGAAGTAGGTACACAGAATTTACACTAATATACTTACTCTGTAGCTGGGCAACATTTGTGACCATATCATTCCAGAAAATGGTATTCGAAACAGAATTTTTGAGTACACTTAGAAATATTAATAAAGTCCCGTATCAAGGAATTTTCAATAAGTAATTGAAATACAATACTCAGTCAATTATATGACTGTAGGGAAAATACTGGCCATTGGGAAACTGAGAAAACCTAGAAAATTAAACTGTATGTCACAGGAATGTACCTGGGAATAAAAATATTATCTAGAAGAATCTCCTACACTCCATGTTCCTAAATCTTTTTAACCCATGCCAAGCCCCACAGCATGTAACCACTAGTGAATCAGAGAGAAGTCTCTAGATTTAGAGAGAAGGAGCATATAAAGGAGTCACAGGAGACATACCTGGAAAGTGCAAACTTGAATCTTTTCAATGTAAGGAAAGTGTTCAGCACATAGGCCATGACAGTTTTCAGTGACATCATCATTAGGCCCACCCTGAAAACTCTCATGTTACTTGGAGAACACTAGCTTCTTCTGTGATTTCACAAGTGTTGTGACTGCAACTGCCTCTGAGATATTCTTTCAGTACCTTTAGGATTTACTAATAGGCCTCTACTTCAGAGCAAATTTGGGAGTGATAACAAAGAGAATGAAGAGAACAGGAATAGTTAGAAGAACCTGGATTTCTGGCTTGGTATAAAAAAGAAGAAAGAAATATGTGGTGCTTTGGAAAGCTCAGTGAGTCTTTTGTAGGTGTTAAGTGGTTTTGCTGAAGACATAGCCTTGATCTGAGTCTTCCACATAAGGGAATGAGGAGCTGGGAGACTCTCTAAAGCATCTGTACTTCTCCGTTCTCATATGGACTTCTCTGTTCTTATGGTTCCTTGAAGTCAGAGAGTTTATATCATTAATTTCTTTATACCAAAAGCCAAGTGTTGTGAAGTTCATAGTTATTTTCCTGAGATATCATGACCTTTAGTCTTTTTGTCAAGAAGGAAAGGTCCTAAGGAAGAAGGGAAAAATAAGTATTGTATCCCCAGCTCTGAGTAAACTCCTCCATGCTTTGGATACCTATAGTGCAGTTTGTGTCTGACACTGATATCTGGAATAGAGAAGTACTTGTAGTTGAGACATCATCATCTCAGTCTTTCCACTAGTATTAATCTGAATAACACTTCAGATTTCTGCGTCAGCTTGAAATTTACTAGGCAGCTTTCTTTCTTTTATATCACTCTTTTTTTTAATTTTTTAGCAAAATTTATTGATTTTTTATCAGGATGTTTCTATATTTACTTTTAAAATATTATTTCCTTTCCCAGTTTCCTGCCCACAATGCATTCACTTGAACTGGGAGACAAAGTAGGGAGTACAAGGGCTTCTCTTTCCAATGTTGCCTAAAAAGACAATCTTCTGCCACATATGCATTTGGAGCCATAGGTTATTCCATGTACTTTCCTTGTATATCGGTCTTTTATGAGAAAGCTCTGGTTCACTGGCATTGTTGTTCTTCTTGGGTTGAAAGCACCTTCAGCTCTTCTAATACTGTCTCAAACTTTACTAACAAGAGGTCTGTTTTCAGTTCATTGGTTTGCTACTTGCATTCACTTCTGTATTTCACATGCTGTATCTGTTTCTTTCAGGAAGTATCTAAATCCAGGTCCTTGCAGAATGCACTTCTTTCATCAATCTTACCTAGTTTCTTGGCTGATGGATACAAATATAGTTTTGGTGGCTCGTACACCTATTTTGTCAAGGGGAATGTTCACATGGATTCTGCCCAACTATGTCAAGAATGTAAAATTAAGAAATGGCAATTCAAATAGAGTCCCTCCTGTTTTTATGAACCTATTGAAGTAGACATTTATCTGGTCCTCAAGACATATTTCCTCCTGCACTTCATCCAGTATCTTAGGATTGGCCTGAACAAAGAATCATGGCAAAACATCCTAAACCATAAATTCTGGCCATGGGAACACTTGAAGCTAGATAGTGTAGTACTAACATCAAATGGGACTTGATAACCGAATTCAATAGTCCATGTTGTCCTTTGCTTTCCTGATGTCTAGTAATTTTTCGTTAAAATAAGGATTTGGCAGTTTATCATTTTAAGCAGGTATACAGTATTTACACTGTTATACTCACTCTATAGCTGGGCCCATGTTGTGACCAAAATCATTGCAGAAATTGGAATTGGAAAACAGAATTATTGAGTACACATTGAGGAATATTTACAAAATCCCCTATCAAGGAATTTACAAAAAGAAATTGACATACAATATTCATTCAACTACAGGTCTGTAGAGAAAATACTGGCCTTTGGGAAACAGAGAAATCTCAGAAAATTGAACTGTATGTCACAGTAATGAACCTGGGAATAAAACTATTATCTAGAATTATCTCCTGCACACCATGTTTCTAAATCTTTTCTACCCATGCCAATGCCCTGTCAAACTTTCTCCATTCAGAAAATGTAACCAGTAGTGAAGCAGAGAGAAGTCTCTACTTTTAGAGTGATGGGTTAGAGTATAGGTTTCCACTGTGTCACAGGAGACATACCTGGAAACTGAAAACTTGTATATGGTCAATATAATGAAAGGTGTTCAGCAGGTAGGCCACGACAGTTCTCAGTGACATCATCATTAGAACCACCCTGAAAACTCTCTTGTAACCTGGTGAGTCATAGCTTCTTCTGTGATATCACAACTATTGTAGTGACAGCAACTGCCTCTCAGATATTCCTGCAGTACCTCTAGGGTTTACTAATATTCTCTAATTCATAGCAAATTGGGGTGTGATAACAAACAGATTGAAGAGATTATAAATGGGGAGAAGGAAGCTGGCTTTCTGTCTTGGTATAAAAAATAATGAAGAAATATGTGGTCCTTTGGAAAGCTCATTGAGTCCTTGGTATGTGGTGAGTGGTATCGCTGAAGAGATAGCCTTGATCTGAGTCTTCTATATAAGGGAATCAGGAGCTGGGGGAATCTCAGAAGCATCTGTACTTCCCTGTTCTTATAGTTCCTGAGGGATTATATCCTTCATCTCTTTATTCCAAAAGCCAACTGTTGTGAAAGGCACAGTTGTTTTCCTGAGAGCTCATGACCTTTACTCTTTTTGTCAAGAAGAAAAGGTTCTAAGGAAGAAGGATAAAACAAGTATTGTGTCCCTAACTCAAGGTAATCTCCACTGTGCTTTGGAAACCTATAGTGCATTTTGTGTCTGACACTGATATTTGGGAGAGAGACATGCTTCTCGTTGAGACTTCATCATCTCAGTCTTTCCACTACTATTACTATGACTACGACTTCAGCTTTCCGAGTCAATAATTGTGATGACTTTGCATCTTTATTTTCCTCTATATCTGCATTTTTTATATTTTAGCAAAATTAATTCCTTTTTAACCAGATGTTTCTCTCTATATATATGTGTGTATATATATATATATATATATATATATATATATATATATATATATATATATATATATATATATATATATATATATAATACATTTTCCTTTCCCAATTTCCTGACCATAAGTTCCTGAACCCATTCCATTTCCTTTCTTCTCTATCCATCCTTTTTGCCTCATGACATTCCTTCCAACTGGGAGATAAAATATGGAAGAAACGTGCCTCTTTTTCCAATGTTGCCCAAAAAGGCCATCCTCAGCAACATATGCATTTGGAGCCATAGATCAGTCCATGTCCTTTTTTTGTATGTTGGTCTAGTAAGCAAAAGCTCTGATTCACTGTCATAGTTGTTCTTATGGAGTTGAAAGCACGCTCAGCTCTTCTAATCCTTTTTCAAAATTTAACAACAAGAGGTACATTTTCAGGTCACTGGTTTGCTACCAGCATTCACTTCTGATTTGACATGATATATCTGTGTCTCCCCCTAAATATTTATAGCCAGTTCCTGGCAGAATGCATTTCGTACCTTCATCAATTTTATCTAGCTTTGTTGGCTGATGTATACATACATATATATATATATATATATATATATATATATATATATATATATATATATATATGGTGAATCCTACACCTAAGTGGTTAAGTGGAAAGTTAACATGGATTCTGCCCAACAATGTCAATAATGTAGAATTCACAAATGACAATTTCAAATAGACTCTCTTCTGTTATTATGAACCTATTGAAGTAGACATTTAACTGGTCCTGAAGACATATTTCTCCCTGCCCCTCGTCCATTATCTTACGTTTGGCCTTAAGAAAGAAACATGGTAAATCATCCTACCCTCAAGTCTGGTCATGCAAACACTGGAACTGGATAGAGTATACAGGAATGACCTGTGAATAAAAATATTGTCTAGAAGAACTTCCTACACTCTGGACTTTCCTGTTCTTATGGTTCCTGGAAGACAGTGTGTTAATATGATTCATTCCTTTATTCCAAAAGTCAAGTGATGTGAAGGGCATATTTGTTTTCCTGAAAAATCATGACCTTTACACTTTGTCAAGAAGAAAAGATCCTAAGGAAGAATGGAAAAAGAAGCATTGTGTGCTTAGGTCCGAGTAAACTGCATGCTTTTGATACCTATAGTGCTGTATGTGTCTGACACTGATAATTGGAAGAAAGAAGTGCTTCTAGTTGAGACTTCATCATCTCAGACTTTCTACTAGTATTACTCTGACTACCACTTCAGATTTCTGAGTCAATATGTGTGATTACTTGTCACTTTCTTTTCTTTTATATCATTTTTTTATTTTTTAGCAAAATATATTGATTTTTTAAAATTGGATCTCTATATTTACATTTAAAATATTATTTCCTTTCCCAGCTTCCTGCCCATAAGATCCCTAACCGTTCCATTTCTTTCTTCTCTAAACAGCCTTTCTGCTGCTTGACCTTCCCTTAAACTGGGAGACAGACTAAGGCTGACTAAGGGCATCATCTCCATTTTTGTCCAAAAAACTCATCCTCTCCCACATATGCATTTGGAGCCATAGGACAGTACATGTAAATTCTTTGTTTATTGGTCTGGTATGTGAAGACTCTTGTTCATTATCATTGTTGTTCTTATGGGGTTGAAAGCACCTTCAGCTCTTCTAATCCTTTTTCAATATTTACCTACAAGAGTTCCGTTTTCAGTTCAATGGTTTGCTATTAGCATTCACTTCTTTATTTGACATGCTGTATTTGTGTCTCTCAGTAAATATCTATATCCAGTTTCTGGAAAAATGCACTTCTTAGCTTTATCAATCTTATCTAGTTTTGGTTGCTGATGTTTAAATATAATTTGGTGGCTTCTACACTTATGTTGTTAAGTGGAAAGTTAACATGGATTCTCCCCAACAATGTCAAGAATGTAGAAGTCACAAATGACAATGCAAATAGACTCCCTCCTCTTTTTATGAACTTATTGAAATATACATTTAACTGGTCCTCAAGCCATTTTTCTCCCCTGCCCATCATCTGGTAGATTACGTTTGCTCTTAAGAAAGAATCATGGTAAAATATCCTAAACACTCAAGTCTGGCCATGTGAACACTGGAAGATAGATCGGGTAGTACTGACATCAAATGGGAATAGAGAAGCAAATTCAATAGTCCATGTTGTCCTTTGCTATCCTGATGTCTGGTAATTTTTCGATAAAATAAGGATTTGGGAATTCATCATTCATCATTTGAAATAGGTACACAGAATTTACACTGTTATACTCACTCTATACCTGGGCCACCTTTGTGACCTAAATCATTTCAGAAAAATTAATTGGAAAACAGATTTTTTGATTACACATTGAGGAACATTTACAAAGTCCCCTATCAAGGAATTTACAGTAAGAAACTGAAATACAATATTCACTCAATTAAAGGGCTGTAGAGAAAATACTGGCCTTTGGGAAAGAGTGAAAACCCAGAAAATTGAACTGTATGTCTCAGGAATCAACGTGGGAATAAAAATATTATCTAGAAGAATCTCCTACACTCCATGTTCCTAAATCTTTTCTACACATGCCAAACCCCTGTCTAACTTTCTGTATTCAGAGCATGTAACCACTAGTGAAGCAGAGAGAAGACTCTACTTTAGAGTGATGTAGTAAGTACAGGTTTCTACTGTGTTACAGGAGACATACCTGGTAAGGGCACGCTCGAATTTGGTCAATGTAAGGAAAACTGTTCAGCAGGTAGACCATGGCAGTTCTCAGTGACATTATCATTAGGATCTCCCTGAAAACTCTCGTATAACCTGGTGAGCCATAGCTCCTTCTGTTGTCATGAAAGCAAATGCCTCTCAGATTTTCCTTCACTACCTGTAGAGTTTACTAATTGGCCTCTAATTCTGTAGAATTTGGGAGTGAGAACAAAGAGGTTGAAGAGATATGAAATGGGGAGAAGGAAGCTGGCCTTCTGTCTTGGTATAAAAACAAGGAAGAAATATGTGGTCCTTGGGAAAGCTTAGTGTTTCCTTGTTAGGTGTTTAGTGGTATCTCTGAAGATATAGGCTTTATCTGTGCCTTCCACATAAGGGAATCAGTAGCTGGGAGCCTCTCAAAAACATCAGGACTTCCCTGTTCTTATGCTTCCTGGAAGTCTGAGAATTTATATCATTCATTTCTTTATTCCAAAAGTCAAGTGTTGTGAAGGGCACAGTTGTATCCTTGACAGGTCATGGACTTTATACTTATTGTCAGAAAGAGAATGTTACTAAGAAAGATGGAATGGACAAGTATTGTGTCCTCATCTCAGAGTAAACTCTTCTATGTTTTGGATTCCTATATTGCAGTTTCTGTATGACACTTCTATCTGGGAGATCACAGTGCTCTAGTTCAGACCTCATCATCTCAGTCTTTCCTCTAGTATTACTCTGACTATCATTTTAGATATCCAAGTCAATAGGTATGATTATTTGGCAGTTTTCTTTTATATCGTTCATTGTTTAGCAAATTTTATTTCTTTTCTAAACTGGATGTTTCTATATTTAAATTTAAAATGTTATTTCCTTTCTCAGTTACCTGCCCATAACATCCCTAACTAGCCCCCCTCCCCTTCTTCTATAACCCTCTTTACTACCCCTTGACATTACCTTGAACTTGGAGTCAAACCTAGGGAGGACCAAGGACTTCTCCTTCCATTGGTGCTCACCAAGTCCATACTCATCGACATATGCAGTTGTATACATAGCTCTGTCCATGTACATTCTTTGAATATTGGTCTAGTTTCAGAAAGCTGTGGTTCATTGGCATTGTTGTTCTTATGGTGTTAAAGCCCCTTCATCTCTTGTATCTTTCCTCAAAATCTACCAACAAGAAGTCCATTTTCAGTTCACTGGTTTGTCACTAGCATTCACTTCTGTATTTGGCATAATCTAGCTGTGTGTCTCAGGAAATATCTATATATGATTCTTCGCAGAATGCACTTCCTATCTTCATCAATTTTGTCTAGTTTTGGTGGCTGATGTATACATAATTACTTTTGCTGGCTCCTATAGCTTTCAGTTTAGCTGGAATTTTAACATGGATTCTGCGCATCTAGGTCGAGACTCTAGAATCCACAAATGGCAACGCCAAATAGACTCCATACTGTTCTTTTGAATCTACTGAAAATGAGGCTTCACTGGTCCTCAAGTCATTCCTCTCCCTACCCAGCCTCCTATATCTTATGTTTGGCCTTAATAACAAATCATGGAAAAATGTCCAAAACCCTCAAGTATGGCAATGAAACACAGGAAGGTAGATATTGCAGATCTGATATCAAATGAGACTAGAGAACCAAATCCTATAGTCCATGTGGTACTTTCCTTTATTGATGTCTGGTAATATTTGGATACAATAATTATTTGGGAGTGTGTCATTTGAAGTACGTACACAGTATTACACTGGTATACTTACTCTATAGTTGGGCCCACTTTTTTGCCAAAATCATTGCAGAAAATGGATTGGAAAACAGAATTTTTGAGTACACTTTCAGGAATATTATAAAGTCCCCTATCATTTAATGTACAATAAGAAAACATAATATAATATTCATTCAACTAAAGGACTATAAGAAAAATCCTAGTATTTGGAAAACAGAGATATCTGAGAAAATTGAACTGTAGGCCATAGGAATGGACCTGGGAAAAATTATTATCCAGAAGAATCTCCTCCACTCCAGGTTCCTAAATCTTGTCCACCCATGCCAAACCCTTACTATGACTCTCTCCATTCAGAGCATGTAACCAATAATGAAGCCAGGAGAATTCCATATATATATATATACTATATATATATACACTATATCTATATATAGTATATCTATATATCTGGTTCCTGGCAGCATGCACTTCTTAGCTTCAACAATCTTTCTAGTTTTGGTGGCAGATATGTTTATCTATCTGTATCTGTATCTGTATCTGTATCTCTGTATCTGTATCTGTATCTGTATCTGTATCTGTATCTGTATCTATCCATCTATATCTATCTATATCTATATCTATCTATCTATCTATCTATCTATCTATATCTATATCTATATCTATCTATCTATGTCTATGTCTATATCTATATCTATCTATCTATCTATCTATCTATCTATCTACCTCTATCTCTATCTATCTCTATCTCTATCTATCTATCTATCTATCTATCTATCTATCTATATATATATATGGCTCCTTCAGCAATGATGTTAGATATGGATTTGAACAAATAGGTCAAGAATGTAGAATTCACAAATACCAAATAGACTTCCTCCTGTTCTTATGAATCTATTGAGGTTGAGGTTTCCCTAGACCTAAAGCCATTACTCTCCTTGCCCTTCCTCCGGAATTTTGTTTTCCTTGAAGAAAGAATCCAAACATCCAAAACCTGCAAGTCTAGCACTGGGAAAACAAAAAGTTAGATATTCCAGAACTGAAACTTAATCAGACTTGAGAACCGCATTCTATACTCCATGTTGTCCTTTGCTATACTGATATCTGGTAATTTTTGGATAAAATAAGGATTTTTGAGTTTATCATTTGAAGTAGGTACACAATATATACACTGTTATATTCACTCTATATGTGGGTCCCCTTTGCTTCCGAAATCATTGCAAAAAATTTAATTCATTAACAGAATTTTTGAGTATACACTCAGGAATATACATAAAGTCCCCTATCAAGGAATGTACAATAAGAAAGTGAAATACAGTGTTGGGGATTTAGGTCAGTGTTAGAGCGCTTGCCTAGCAAGCTCAAGGCCCTGCTTTCAGTCCCCAGCTCCAATAAGAAGAAAAAAAGTAAATGTAATAGAATATTCACTTAATTAAATGTCTGTATGGAAAATACTGGCCATTGGGACACAGAGAAAACCTAAGAAATTGAACTTTATGTCACAGGAATGGACCTGGAAATATATTTATTATGCAGATGAATCTCCTCCACTCCATTTTCCTAGATCTTATCTACCAATTGCAAACCCCTGACTTACTTTCTCCATTCATTGCAGGCAACCACTAATGAAGCACAAAGAACTCTCTAATTTTAGAGTGATGTAGTAAGGAAAGGTTTCCACAGCGTTACAGGAGACTATCCTTGAAAGAGCACCGCCAAATCTGGTCAATGTAAAGATAGCTTTTTAGCAGGTAAGTCATTGCAGTTCTCAGTGACATTATCATTTGTCCCTCCCTGAAAAAATATCTTGTATCCTGGAAAGCCATGGTTTCTTCTGTGATGTCACAAGTGCTGTTGTGTATGCATCTGCATCTCTGATATTCCTTCAGTACCTCTAGGGTTTACTAATTGGCCTATAGTTCAGAGTAAACAGCCTTTGGGAAGGTGACCAAACAGGATGAAGAGGTCAGAGATGGGGATAAGGAAGCTGGCCTTCTGTCTTGGTATATAAAAAAGGAAGAAATACTTGGGCCATGGGAAATATACATGAGTCCTGGGTAGGGGCTGTGTGGGTTAGCTGAAGAGACAGCCTGGATCTTAGTCTTTCACATATGCAAATCTGGAGCTGGGATTCTCTCAGAATTATCTGGTCTTCCCTGCATGTTATGGTTCTGGGAATCTCAGAGTTTATATCACTAATTTCTTTATCCCAAAAGCCAAATGTTGGGAAGGGCTCTGTTTTCCTGAGAGCTCATTAATTTTATTCTTTTTGCCCAGTAGAAAAACATCCTAAGGAAGAAGGGAAAGGTCATTATTGTATCTTCAGCTCAGTGTAAACTCCTCCATGCTGTGGATTCCTACAGTGTACATGTTGTGTCTGACACTGATATATGGGAGAGAAAATGCTTCTAGTTGAGAATTCATCATCTCTGTCTTTCAACTAGTATTACTCTGTCTACCATTCATTGACAGTGACTCTTTATATTTCGTAGTTATTAGGGGTCATTAGCAGGCAGTTTTCTTTTCTATAATTTCATTTATTTTGAACATATTATTTTGCTTCTTTAATTGGATACTTCTATATTATCTTTTCCAGTTTCCTGTCCATAAGATCTCTAAGCAGTCCCCATCCAATTCCTGTAAAACCACCCTTACCGCCCCTTGACATTCCCATAAACTGGGAGGTAAACCTAGTGAGGAAACCAAAGGGCTTCTCCTTCCATTGGTGCCCAAAAAGGCCATCCTCTGCTACATATTCAGTTGGAGTCTTAGGTCTGTCCATATACATTGTTTGTATATTGGTTTAGTACCTGAAATCTCTGGTTACTTGGCATTGTTGTTCTTGTGGTGTTTAATGCCCCTTCAGCTCTTGTAATCATTTCTCAAAATCTACCAGCAAGAGGTCCGTTCTCAGTTCACTGGCTTGCCACTAGCTTTCATTTCTGTATTGGACCTGCTCTAGCTGTGTCTCTCAGGAAAGTTCTATATCCTGTTCCTGGAGGCATGCACTTCTTAGCATCAACAGTCTTATCTAGTTTGGTGGCATATATATATAGTGGCTCATACAGCCTTGAGGTTAGGTGGAATTTTAACATGGATTCTTTGGAACTACCTCAATGATTTAGAATCTACAAATGAAAATACCAAATAGACTTCCTCCTGTTCTTATGAAACTAGTGATGTTGAGGTTTCCCTGGACCTCAAGTCATTGCTCTCCCTGCACAACCTCCTGAATTTTATATTTTATCTGAAGAAAGAACTATCGTAAAACATCCAAAAACCTGAAGCCTGACACTGGGAACACAGGAAGGTATATATTAGAGAACAGACATCTAAAGGTATTACAGAACCTCATTCTCTTGTCCATGTTGTACTTTGCTTTACTGATGTCTCATAATTTTTGGATAAAATAAAGATTTGTTTACCATCTGAAGTAGGTACGGAGTATTTTCACTGATATATTCACTCTATAGCTGGGCCTCTTTGTTGCCGAAATCACTGCTCTGCCACAAACATTCACTTCTGTATTTGGCATGCTATAGCTGTGTATATCAGGAAAGACCTATATTGGTTCCTAGCAGCCTGCCCTTATTAGGTTCATCAATATTATCTAATTTTGGTGGCTGATATATCCATCTGTCTGTCAATCTATCTATCTATCTATCTATCTATCTATCTATCTATCTATCTACTTATCTATGTATCTATCTATCTCTGTATATGTATCTGTATCTATATCTATATCTACATCTATCTATAACTATATACTTCTATATCTATATCATCTATATCTATCTATATCTATTTATATCTGTATCTATATTTATATATTTTTGTATCTATCCTATCTTTATCTCTTTATCTATCTATCATATATATATATATATAGAGAATATATATATATATATATATATATATATATATATATATATATATATATATAGTTTGCCACTAGGATTCACTTCTGTATTTGACATGATCTAGCTGGGTCTCACAGGAAAATTCTATATCTTGTTGCTGGCAGTGTGCAATTCTTAGCTTCTTCAATCTTATCTATTTTTGGTATCTGATTATACACACACACACACACACACACACACACACACACACACACACACTTTTGGTGGCTCCAACAGGTATGATGTTAGGTGGAATTTTAACATGGATCCTGGGAAACTAGGTCAAGAATGTAGAATCCACAAATGACAATGCCAAATAGACTCTCTCCTGTTCTTATGAAACTATTGAAGTTGAATTTTCACTAGACCTCATGCCATTCCTCCTACCGCCCATCCTCCTGAATCTTATGTTTGGCCTGAAGAAAGATCATAAGGGTTATTTTATATATATATATATATATATATATATATATATATATATATATATATATATATATATATTTTTTTTTTTTTTTTTTTGGCGCCTACTGCTATGAGGGTAGGTGGAATTTTAACATGGATTCTTTGCAAGTAGGGCAAAAATGAGGAGTCCACAAATGAGAATGCCAAATAGACTCCCCATTGTTCTTATTAACCTTTTGATGTTGAGGTTTCACAGGACATCAAGCTATTCCTCTCACTGCCCATCCTCCTGAACCTTATGTTTGTCCTGAAGAAAGAATCATGATAAACATGCAAATCCCTCAATTCTGTGCCTGGAAACACAGGAAGGTAGATATTAGAGAATTGTTATCTAATGGGACTACAGAACCACATTCTATAGTCCATGTTTTACTTTGCTTTACAGATCTCTGGTAATTTTTGGATTTAAAAAAAAGGATTTGGTAGTTTATAATTTGCAGTAATTACAGAGTATTTACACTGTTATATTCACTCTTTGCCTTGGCCTTCATTCTTGTCAAAATCATTACAAGAATATTGAATTCGAAAACAGAATTTTTGAGTACACATTCAGGAATATATATATTCCCTATGTGCCCTATCAAGGAATTTACAGTAAGAAAATGAAATACAATATCCACTCAATAATAGGGCTGTAGGGAAAATCCTTTCCTTTGGGAAATAGAGAAAACCTAGGAAATTGAACTGAATGTAACAAGAATGGACTTTGGATTAGAATTATTATCCAGAAGAATCTCCTCCCTTCCATGATCCTAGATCTTTTCTACCCATGACAAGCCTCTGAATAAGTTTCTCCATTCAAAGCATGTAACCACTAATGATGCTAAAAGAAGTCTCTATTTTAGAGAGATGAATACATAAAGGTTTCCACTGTTTCACAGGAAACACTCCTTGAAGGGGCACCCTCAAATCTGGCCATTAAAGAAAGAAGTTCAGCAGGTAGGCAATGGCAGTTCATAGTGACATCACCATTAGGCCCTCCCTGAAAAATCTCTTGTACCCTGGAGTGCACTAGATTCTTCTGTAATGTCACAAGTGTTGTCATCACAGCCTGGCCTAAGGGTTATTCCTTCTGTAACTCTAGGTTTATTAATCAGCCTCTCATTCAATGTAATCAGTCATTTGGGAGGGTGAAAAAAAAGGATGAAGAGATCCGAGAAGGGGAGAAGGCAGCTGGCCTTCTGTTTTCGTAAAACAAAAAATGAAGAAATATGCCATCCGTGGGAACATTCAGAGAGTCCTGGGTAGGGGCTGAGTGGATTTGCTGAAGAGAAGCCTTGATCTTATCCTTCACGTATCAGAAACAGGAGCTGGGAGCCTCTGAGAAGAATCTGGACTTCCCTGTTGTTATGATACCAGGAAGTCAGAGCGTTTATATCATTTATTTATTATTCCAAAAGCCAGGTGTTGGGAAGTGTACAGTTGTTTTCCTGAGAGCTCACGCCTTTACTTTTTTTGCCCAGAAGAAAATAGTCCTAAGGAAGGAGCTAAAGACAAATATTGTGTCCTCTGCTCAGAGGAAATTCCCCCATGCTTTGCATTCCTATAGAGCAGATTGAGTCTGACACTGATATCGTGCTTCTAGTTGAGACTTCATGATCTCAGTCTTTCCACTAGTATTACTCTGACTCCCATTCCCTGAAGGTGACCCTTTAGATTTCTCAGACAATTGGTGACATTAACTTACAGTTTTCCTTTCTTTTATTTCTTTCATTTTTCTTTATTTTTTACTAAATTTTATTGCTTTTTTTAACTGAATGTTTCTACATTTACATTTCAAATGTTTTTTTTTCTTTCCCAGTTTCCTTTCTGTAAGACTCCTAACCTGTCCCCCTACCCTTCTTGTATAACCTCCCTTACTGCACCTTGACATTCCCTTGAACGGGGAGTCAAACCTAGTTTGGTAAAACGGCTTCTCCTTATTTTGGTGCCGAACAAGGCCATTCTCTGCTACATATGCAGTTGGAGTCATT
The DNA here is from genome assembly GCF_021556685.1 of Rattus norvegicus. Lineage (NCBI taxonomy): Eukaryota > Metazoa > Chordata > Mammalia > Rodentia > Muridae > Rattus > Rattus norvegicus. The sequence continues at coordinate 52,594,336 of NC_141555.1, read as the reverse complement.
GGTCTATCCATGTACAGTCTTCAAATATTTGTTTAGTACCAGAAAGCTCTGGATTGTTGGCACAGTTGTTCTTATTTAGTTGTAAGCACCTTCATCTTTTGTTATCCTTTCACAAAATCCACCAACATGAGGTAAGTTTACAGTTCACTGGTTTGCCACTAGGATTCACTTCTGTATTTGACATGATCTAGCTGTGTCTCTCAGGAAAATTCTATATCTTGTTGCTGGCAGTGTGCAATTCTTAGCTTCTTCAATCTTATCTATTTTTGGTATCTGATTATACACACACACACACACACACACACACACACACACACACTTTTGGTGGCTCCAACAGGTATGATGTTAGGTGGAATTTTAACATGGATCCTGGGAAACTAGGTCAAGAATGTAGAATCCACAAATGACAATGCCAAATAGACTCTCTCCTGTTCTTATGAAACTATTGAAGTTGAATTTTCACTAGACCTCATGCCATTCCTCTTACCGCCCATCCTCCTGAATCTTATGTTTGGCCTGAAGAAAGATCATGGTAAAACATCCAATACTGTCAAGTCTGGCTGTGAGAACACAGGAAGGTAGATATTAGAAACTGATATCAAATGGGACTACAGTACTGCACTCTATAGTCTATGTTGTCCTCTGCTTTACTGATGTTGGTAATTTTAGGGAAAAATAAGGATTTGGGAGTTTATCATTTGAAGAGAGTACACAATATTTACACTGTTATATTCACTCTAAAGGTGGCCCCCTTTATTGCCAAAATCATTGCAAAATAATGAATTGAAAATCAGAATTTTTAAATTCACATTCAGGAATATATATAAAGTCCTATACCAAGGAATTACAATAAGTAAATATAGTCCAATTTTCATTCAATTAAAGGTCTGCACAGAAAATACTGACCTTTGGGAAACAGAAAACCTAGCAAATTGAACTGTATGTCACAGGAATGTACCTTGGAAAGAATTATTATCCAGAACAATCTCCTCCTCTCCATGTTCCTAGATCTTTTCTACCTATGCCAAGCCCCTGACTAACTTTCTCCATTCAGAGCATGTAACCACTAATGAAGAAAAGAGAAGTCTCTACCTTTAGAGAGTTGTAGTATGTAAAGATTTCCACTGGGTCACAGAAGACACACCTGTAAAGGGCACCCTCGAATCTGGTCAATGTAAGGAAAGCTGTTTCCCAGGTAGGCAATTACAGTTCTCAGTGACATTATCATTAGGCCCTGCCTGAAAAATCTCTTGTATCCTGGAGAGCCCTAGCTTCTTCTGTGATGTCAAAAGTCTTGTTGTGTCTGCAACTGCCTCAACGATATTCTTTCAGTACCTCTAGGGCTTACTAATTTGCGTCCAATTCAGAGTAAACAGCCATTTGAGAAAGAGAACAAAGAGGATGAAGAGATCAGATATGGGGAGAAGCAAGCTGGCCTTCTGTCTTGGTATAAAAAGAGGAAAAAATATGTCGACAATGGGAAAGCTCAGTGATTCCTGGGTAGGAGTTGAGTGGGTTTGCTGAAGAAATACCCTTCATTGAGCCTTCCTCATATGGGAATCAGGAGCTTGTTATGGTTCCTGGAAGTCAGAGTGTTTATATCAATATTTTCTTTATTCCAAAAGCCTGGTTTGGGGAAGGGCACAGTTGTTTTCCTGAGAGCTAATGGCTTTATTCCTTTTGGCTCATGTTTGTAAAGATTTTAGTCCTTGATAACTTGAACCCTTCAGGTCTGTAGGAAGTCACATCCCTTTTGAAACAGTGTTAGAGTCAGTTGTTCACTGTTACTATTAGTAACACAACTCGCTGGGGACAGCACACATGACATCTTTACCTTTGGCCAACACTTGGTTTCCAAACAACATCCTTCATATTTTATCATTTACACATACAAGAAATCTTTTTACTGTGTCTTCATATTCTTTGAATTTTATCACTCTTCACTCCTGCCATTATTACTACCTTTGTTTCCAGATTTGTTTCTTATTTACCGTATGGCAGTGTGCATCTACCGTGAGCTTTTTCTAACCACAAGTCTGTGCAAGGTGGTTTTTCTTCTGTTCCCCTTTCTTCATCCTCTCCCCCTCCATAGTAAACAGTATGTTTAAGGATGTTGCACCTTAGTTGTTGGTTACTTCCAATCTTTTCTTAATCCCCATGTTCATTCAGTTGAATTCATTTGTCTTTGAACACATCTGTTGCTTAGGGAGCTCTTTCCCAGAGTGTCTCTTTGCCTTTTCTTTCCCTTCATTTAGATTTCTGTTTAATGCTGTGTTTTTAGTGAGGCACTCAGAGATCACACTACACTAAAATGTTCTCTCTATTTTTTCTATCCCTTTAGCCCATATTAGTTTTTTTCAGATGCTTGTGATATGACAGTGCACCACATACTCCTGCCTCTACTTCCCACTAATATGTAAGAAATAGTTGGACTTCGTCACAAACACCTTTATGCCTGGACTGTTTTCTCTAAGCGCTAAAATACTGCATGCAGCATAAGAGGAGTTTAGTAACATTTGGTGAGGTCTGAATGGATTGAAGAGAAAACCAGTTGAAATTAAATGATCTACAGAACTTTATTATTTCTTGGATGCTTTTTATTAAGAATTGTCATTTTATATCATAAAGTTATAAGCCTAGTTGCAAGGGCTTTTACATGAACTTACCTATTGACTGTATATTTTCTTTGTATCATAAGAGTTCTGTAGCTAGTAGGACAGGTCAACCATTACAACCAAAACTTCAAGGTTCTCCTTCCTACTAGTTGATAAAAAGTATTATGCACCCAACTCATAAAATTTAATATTGCTGAGAGTTATGATAATTTTGTAACCTGTTTCTGTGCATATAGGGTAATTATAGTTTACATGTCTAGGATACATGAAACGTCTACAGTACACATGACCAACCTAATTACCAAGCTGCCATGGAAAGAGCATTACTCTGCCTGACTGTCAGGTCCAGCTCCACCATTGGTGGGTTGTTGTTTTGGTCATATGGACAAAACTTCATTTCTACAGCAGTTTCCTCATCTATTCAATGAACTTAGTACCTTAAATTTACAGGAGTACTATAAATTTATTTTTATTTGTTCATCTATAAGTAACTTAAAACCTGACGTGTTTGTATTTTCCATAAATGTATATGTGACCCCCTGCACAGGTAGAATATCAGAGGACCATGGCAGGCATTGTTTCATCTTTTATTGAGGCAGGGTTTCTTTTGTTTACCTCGGCTCTGCCAGACAAGCTGGCCTATCAGCGTCTAAGATTCTCCTATCTCACCCTGCCATCCAGTTGCTGGAGCACAGGGATTATAGATTCATGTTATAAAATCTTGCTTTTTATGTGGATTCCTTGCACTCAAACTCAGATACTCACCCTTGCACCTCAAGCTCTCTGCTCACTGTGCTATCCCCCCAGTAAACCTACAAGTCACCTTTATGTGTCTAGTAACTGCCCTTGACCCCCATGTGTCTTCAGCCAAAAAAGTGTTTGGGGGTGCCGAGGAAGGGGAGGGTTCTGTAGCTCAGTAGCAGAATGGTTGCCTGTCTCAAATGGACTCCTGAGCTCAGTCCCCAGTACTGAAAAACCAGGAGAAGTTAAACCTTAAGAGTTGAAATAAGTCAGGGAAGAAGTAAGTCAGGGAAAGATTTCTTTCTATTCATGTGAACTAAAGGAAAAGAGGGTTTTTTTTTAACATAGTTGACAAGCTGAGTTTTTAGTAAACATAGACAGTATTACTGAGTTTTCTATTAATGCATGCAATTTATATATCTAATATTGTTCATTACACTCTAACATCAGAACCACATTTTGTTTGATTTTTGTGTGCATTGCTGAGGGGGAGGGTAAACAGATAAGTCCAGCTGTCTGTCTTTATTTATCTCCCTAAGGTACTGAGAATATAGCAGTGTTGAGAGTCAGAGGGAAACACAGCAGCTGTAATGCATATACAAGCATGATTCTTTACTTTGAGCATTCACATAAAAAAAATCTCCTTATCTGAAATCATTTATTTGACTTTTAAGTTGTGTTAGGATTTTAGTCAACCACTTGCCAATACATTTACCACTTACACTTAAAGAATTCTGCAGTTATATCTCAACGTTAATATGTGTTGGTCGCTGCATCATAACGGCTCGAGCGCCAGCAACTTGTCCTCATATAAATGCTCAGGATGCCATTATAAGTGCTGGTGGTCCAAGTACTGATTGCTTAGAATCAGGTCGGATGCCTTGAGAAAGAACATCCTGATCAATTCAGAAGTCGTGACCTTCTTCTGGCCCTTTACCCATGCTTAGGTGACACCAAGTTCATTTAGTTAGGAAGTTTGCATTAATAACAAAGATCTAATGTAGAGAGATCTAGCATGTACTCAAAAAGATAATGATAAATTGGGTGTGGCAGGCCACCACTCCCCTGTAATCCCAGCACTGAGGAGGGTGAAGCCATAGGATGGTCGGTCATCCTGGGGTGCATAAATGAAATCCTGTCCCCAGAACAAAAACTACTGGAGAGCAGCAATAAAAAACAATAATGAGCCATAAGCTTTCCCTGATTATGAGGAGGCCATAGACCGTGTGTTCTGGGTGTATGTTTATAGTAACTTGCCACTTAACAAAGCTGTCTCAGTACTCGTGATATTTCTACGTTTTCCTATGTTTAAAGTCATTGAAAAAGCAGATGTTTTTCTTCCTTTTACTCATAGATTCTTTTCCTGTAGTTTTATTACACTTGAAAAAAGTACAAAATTATTTTAGTTGGTTCTAGGATATTTAGAAATCTCAAAAACCATTGCCCAGTAGCCCACCTCACCTTTTCCCGGTTTCTCAGCCACTAAAGAGTTTGACCAAGTAGTGTCTGCATAGAAGAGAGTGACTGTGAACCCACGGGTTACGGGATACGCTGATGGGTAGTTGTACTGTGTGACTAAATGGTACAAACAGTTAATTTATTTGAATTGTGATATTGTTTTCCTTCTTCTTTGAAATCTTCACAGAACCAGAATTTTACCACAGATATACTTTCGGAGTGCGAGCCACTGTTCAGTGCTTTCCTGCTTGGCTTGCTTCATCCAGTGCCTGTGCTGGTACTGTGACACAAGAAGAGCCTCTTGTCATCCATTAAATGCTGCCTGGCAAATCCTCTACGACTTTCTTCACCAGGACATTTCCAGCCCTTTACAGCTCTCACAAAGTTAGGCTGAGGTCTCCGATCTAAGCCCTTACTACTGCAATCTGTTGCCCTGGACTCTGCCATCCCTGCTGCTGGTTCTGCTGAGGCTCCAGAACCTGGTCAACTCAGATTAGCCTTGAATACAGTTTTAATCTCATTACAATTAGCAGTTTTTATCAGTAAGACTTGCAGTCAGTTGGTAAAACTTGAGATCCTATTTCAATCCTGTCTGTTGCTCAGTGGCTTTAACTTATGAGTGCCTTGGGTTTTAATTCAGTGGTTTAGAGTGTTTTTTTGTTTTTGAAGTTTTTTTTTTCTTGTTTTTTCTTGGGGGTGCTGGGGAGGTTGAAATTTCCTTGTTTATTAATGAGGTTAAGAAATGGTTAGGTGCACAAGAATCCCTCTCTCAACCAAGTATATTTTTAATCATTTTCTTTGACGAACTTGTAAGGATTGTCTACAGCCCACTTAACTGCAAATTGAGTTCTCTCATCGCTCCACTTTCTCATCTCCATGGCATTCTGCTATGACTTGCTACTGCTCTTCTGTTGGAAGTAGGAAAAAAAAAGCTTTTAAGTTCAGAACCACATACAGACACACCTTTTTGAATTTTTAACATTTTCCCAAGAACTGTTAATCAGTGATTTCCCATCCTTGTACTAAAACACATTCCTTCTTTGTCTGTTGAGAAAAGGGCATCAGCCCACACCTTACACAGTGCAAAGAGCTGTGACTCATGCAGATTAGTAACGTGCTTTTTAAATACTCACGTAAATTGTTCTCAGTAACCTTTTCTGTGTGGCTCTACTGGGAGATATATTCTGAAGTGCGAAACTGTTGGTCTAACATGTATCTGACGCCATGTCAGATGAGGGCACTGTTAGTACCGTGATATTGGTGTCCCTGAACATTCACAGTATGACATAGGGTCCGTGCTAGAATAGTATTGATCAATGTAGCCATTCTTTTTTTTTTTTTTTTTTTTTTTTTTTGCTCCTTTTTTCGGAGGTGGGGATCGAAACCAGGGCCTTGCGCTTCCTAGGCCAGCGCTCTAACCACTGAGCTAAATCCCCTACCCCTAAATGTAACAATTCCTGTTAAGTGATAGAATTTAATTGAGTACCTCAGTGAAGGAAACACATCCCAACGACTTCCATAATTTTAATTCTTGCTAAGGAATTGCCAGTCGTCCGTCCTAGGATGCACCGTGATTTATAGATTTGACAGTGGATTTGGTAAAAGATGCTATATGACTTCTTTTACTAAATTATCAGAAACATCTGCCTCCCATCTTAAATATAAATGAGTGCTGGGATAGATTATACTTGTAATATATTCATTAGGAAGTTAAAATTGCTAGTAGTTGCTATTGACACAACATACAGCACTCACCTCAGGAAATAAGAGATAGTTAATTCTTGTGAGAAAAACTTAAGTGCTAGTAGCCTGGGAGCACAGACTCAGGTTATAACAACTGGAGGTGATCACATAATATTTTATTTGATACAGAACAAAAAAAAACATAAATCAGTGCATTTATCACATTGGTGATCACTGCAAGTAAGCAGGCTACAGCAGAACAAGGGGAACTCTGTATAGATCTGGGATGTCTGATCACATGTTTAGCTTTCAGATTTGTAAGGGCTGGTGCCCTGCTAAGCATACATTTTAGGGCTGTAGTGAACTTGGTCCCCAACACCCATGTAAAGGGTGTGGAAGTCAGCAAACACTTATAACTCCAGCTCTGGGGAGATAGACACTGTGACTTGCTTGCCAGTCATATTATGCTGTCATTGAGCTGCAGGTTCATTCAGAGACCATGTCTCAAAAAATAAGGTAGAGTACTGGAGAGATTGCTCAGCGGTTTGAGAACCTGACTGCTCTTCCAGAGGTCATGATTCAAGTCCCAGCAACCACATGGTGGCTCACAACCATCTGTAAAGAGATCTGATGCCCTCTTCTGGTGTGTCTGGGGACAGCTACAGTGTACTTATATATAATAAATAAAAAAAAATAAAAAAAAAATAAGGTGGAGAACACCTGGGAAGACACTGATGCACAGCTCCCCACACACAGAGAACACATTTGACAGATTTGGATAGTCACAGGCACGTTCAGACACAGGTATGAACGGTGAGTGACTTTCTAATGGACAGTCTAAGGTAGTCAGGTTACGGTCTTCACACCATCTACAATGGTGAGAGACTCAGCCTTGAGGAACTTAAGTTTACATAAAGACCATTAACAACACAAAAGGATTAGAAGTCCAAGGCCTGTCTTATTTACAGAGTGAGTTTAGGCAAACCTGGCAACATAATAAGATCCTGTCTCAAAATAAGTAATATATAGCTTGCCTGTCATTCATGGAGCTCTGTGGTCAGTCCTTAGCATGATGTAAGAAGAAGTATAAAGAAGGTTGGGATGGGCCAGCAAAATTGCTTCCCAAGGAAAGGCACCTTAAGTAAAACTAGACAGCCTGAGTTCAGTCCCTGAGCACCCATGGTAGAGAAAAAGAACTGCCTCCATCAGGTTGGTTTCTGACCTCTTTGTTTGAACAGTTGGCTTATGAGGAAATGGATGCTATTTCCCCAGTATCACAGGGAGCTGGGGAATGTGAACAGAAGTTTGAGCCATCATAATTTATCTATAAATGAAGCAGTTCTGTACTAGTAAATACATATATTTCCTATTTAGCTATAGTTTAATGTAGTACAGTTTTGCATTGATATATTTGATGCATTATGACTTATCTGCTACATATCTATATCTATATCTATATATGTATATATAAACTGACAGTAAATTATATTCTTTTTCAAAAACAAAAAAAATATCTGATTACATTATTATTATTTCATCATATCTGATTTAAAATTATAGAGCTTTGTTTAACTGTATATACTAAGGAATGGTTAAAGTGGTGAATTTATGGAGGTTTAAAACCACATATTTTGAAAGGCTTCTATTATACTATTTTGTGTAAGCAGTGATCAGTAAAACCCTTAGCACAAATCTCTCTCACAGCCTGCTAGGCCACAGATAAAAGATGACATTTAGACTACATGCAGCTGAAAATTACCATGAAGGTCTGATCCTCCTGCCATAACTACTCAAGCTCTGGGATTAGAGAAGTGAGTAACCCTGCCTGGCTCCTTATTTTTATTTTGTGATACCAGGCTCTTGCTCAGGGCCCTGAGTGCGGTGTGCCATGTGGTCACTGTGCCACGGGGCTCATCCAGCCTCACCTTGCAGTGTAAGGTGCTTCCTTCTTCTGTTTCCCTGGACCCCATTTGTCACAGCTGTTTTTGTCTTACACATAGCTATATCTTTAAAGTAGAGATAATAATACCTATAGCTATTTACTTCAAAGAATCATTGTAAGAATCGTGCTGAAATCATGGTACAGACTTTATAGGTGGACTTGCTGCATGAATGCCATGGAGAGAAAAATGCAGTGGCCATTTATTAATTTTATCACATCCCTAAAGTTTTTAAAACATTTTAATATTGCTGTATATTGGATACATAAATAATTTTTGTACCAAAAAGTCTAGAACTTGCCCTGGCAAAATTTTGACATTGAATTGTGATCAGGTTTCATTTCCTTCCTTCCTTCCTTCTTTCCTTCCTTCTTTCCTTCCTTCCTTCCTCCCTTCCTTCCTTCCTTTGTTCCTTCTTTCTTCCCTTTTTCTTTCTTTAGTATTGGGTGTCATGTCAGGAGGTATCACTACATCCCTTTAATCCCAGCAGGGGCAGGTAGATCTTTGAGTTTGATGCCAACCTTGTCTATAGAGAGAATTCCAGGATAGCCAGTGTCACGCATAAAAGCCCTGTCTTGAAGAAAAAAAAAAAAAGAACAGAACAGAACAAAACAAAACAAAAAGTACAAGTCTCACACAAAAATTAAAAAAGGAGAGGGCTAGGCCACCCATAGGTCTGACTAGCTTCAAATTCATTATGTAGCAAGCATGAGTTTGAACTTCTGACTCCCTTCTTTCTGTTTCCCTCTTAAGTGCTGGGATTACATGAATGTGCAACAACAACAACAATCAGTTTTATGTGGTGATGGACATCAAACTCAGGGATTCTGTTTGCTAGGCAGACGTCCTACCAGTTGAGCCATTGACACAGCCCTAGTTAGGTTATTTTATTAGACAGTGTCCTAAAAAACAAAGTCTTTAGAAATAATAACTGAGAAAAAAGAATCTCGTCACAATGACTAATTATGTAGATACTGTTTTATTGAGGCTGTTGCAAAAGAAACATTTGTGAGGAAAGAAGGGTAAGAGACCATGACAAGGCCTTGTTTAGACTCTGATGTGATTCTTTCAAAGAACGAGTCTGCCTGGGTTACCATAGTAACAGCACTGTATTAAGTCCACTTTCAAAATTGTCACCGTGGTTGTTTTCATTTTATGCTGCATGATTTGCAAAGATGGAGGTGTATGCATTAACTCTGCACTAGAATCATTGTAGGTGAGCATTTAGGCAGCTTATTTAGGAAGATTAATCATAATATTTATTTGGAATCTTGTTATATTAAAAAACAAACATATTTGAAATAAGTTATTTGCTATCATTGATTTTTGGAGACAAAAGGATTCAGCTGGAAGCCAATCTCTGTGTTCAAAGATTCATATTTCATTCATGATAACATTTGAAACAACTCCTACAAGTGTTTTCTTGGAAATTTGGATTGGAAAATGTGTAGATTATTTTAAATGGGTTCTGTTTCCTTAAGGTTTCTCTTCTTTGAAAATAAAGTTATTTGGGAAGTATAGAAGTAGAAAGATGTGACATTAATGCTTCTAGGAAATAGGAGAGAGTATTTCATTAGATTGTATGGCATTTGAAGCTTCTGACTTTTTTTTTTTCAGAGCTGAGAACTGAAACCAGGCCTTGTGCTTGTTAAGCAAGCACTCTACCACTGAGCTAAATCCCCAACCCCAACTTCTGACGTTTTGTGAAAGACCTCCGGAGAGGACCTTTCCCTCAGGAGGAGACCACAAGTGCCCAATGACCAAGCCGAGTCCACTCGGATGCAATCAGCAAGAGGGTTTATTGGAAAACACAGGTACCTGCGGGCACACAATCTCCTCAGAGGACTTGCTTGCCCAGCAGCTCCAGCATGGGGCTTTTTATAGGGTTTGGGGAAGCAGAAGCGGCATACAGAAGCAGATGCATAGTTACGGGGATTGGTGGATTTAAACGAGGCATATAGACATCTTCACATATGATTGGTTATTTCACATGATGAGGTAATAAGGTATAGCTACATAAATTGGCAGGTTTGAATCATATTCGAATGAGGTTGTAACATGGTAAAAGAGTACTGTGGGCTGGGACGTCCTGAATGTCGGGGACTGGGGGCTTATCCCTTCCTGCCAGATCCGGTACTCCTAGTCTGTTCTGTATTGCTTTCTTTTTATGGTCTGTTAGTTTTAACGGTGACTCGGCCCTAGGTATCTGGGCATGGCTGGGCTCGTTCAAGCCTGTTGCAGCTCTGAGTTAAGACTCATGAGGTGGGTGTTTCATTTTCCCCCATTTTCTTTTAGACTTGAGTAAAATCCTTTACTCAAATCGAATTCTAAGGAATCTCTTCCTGTTGTCTTACCCTCTGGTATTGTTGGGTGAGAACAAGCGTCTGAATGACTGAGAGTCCGTTCTTTATGAAATGCATCAATCTATTTAAAAATGCAGGGTCCAAAGAGGAGGATTAGGAGGAGGATGATTAAGGGTCCTATCAAGGTGGACACCAGGGTAGCAAACCAAGGGGATCGGTTAAACCACCCCTCGAACCAGCCTTGTTGGGAATCAAACAGCTTCTGTCTCTGGGCCAAGCATTCTCGGAGCTTAACCAAGTTATCTCTCACTAATCCTGTATGGTCTGCTTAGAAACAACATTCTTCTTTTAGAGTAGCATATAGCCCTCCTTCACGAAGGAACAGCATGTCTACCTCTCTCCTATTTTGTAAGACTGCTTCAGACAAAGATGTTAAGGACTTTTCTAATGCACTCATGGATTCCTTGATAGCTTTTAGATCTGCATTCATGGCCGCTTGTAGCTGACGAAAGTGACTCGTCTCGATGAGGGCAGTGGTCCCTGTCCCTATACCTGCAGCCATTCCTCCTAAGGTGATTCCTCCTAAGAGTAGAGCTAGGGTCATGGTGATGGGTTCTCGCCTGAAACGAGTCAGCCCCTCAAAATCTGAGTATATGTACTCGGGCCCATGGTAGGTGACCTTAGGCCAAATTTCTACCAGTACACAGTCAGAGGATCTGCGGAGATTTGCGGCGGAGATACAAGGAGTCAATCTGGTGTTTCAGGCCCAATAGGTGCCTGTAGGAGCTGCTAGGTAGTAGCTTCCAGTGGGGATCCTCTTGGTGATAGCACAGAGGACCTGGTGAGTTGGGGGTATGGTCTCTATACAGTGTGCCTGTCCTGAGACTTCCGGCAACGTCAGCCTATGGCTAGGGAGGGTTGTGCACCTGGCCGGGGCCGTGGTCTGGTTAGTTTAATTCCCCATGACTGCCACACCCTCATGATAGGATGGGCTAGAGACCAGGCACAGCCAGCATTCTTGGGTCTTGTCAGGTTCTGAATAATTGAGTGCCAAATATGCCCTGGTCACTAAGTTGATTAGCTGGTCTCCCGTTCCTAACATCCGAGGGGCCGGTGTGGAAGGGTCCCTAGTCAGGGAGGGAGTTTTCAAGATATCCCCAGAGTTCTGAGTGGTGTTTAGCCACAGTGGGGGTTCGACCGGGGGCAATGCCGGTGCTGGTCAGGAAATGGGCTTTTGATCCATGAGGACTGGATTTGGACCAATCTCTTGTGTGAACAGGAGTCCTGGGTTAGTTTGGCCAGGGGTATACAACCGTATCCCCCACCTACGCCCCACCTTCCAGTCTGTGTTTTTACCTTGATCCGTGAATTCTATTGTAATTCGAGATTCTCCTGGAGTCTCAGGGGAGAAGGCCACTAAGTCCCCCTTCTTGGTTCCCCACCATCCTCGAGTGTAAGTCTCACACCGCCACTTAGCGCAGTAGAAGGTCTCAGGACCTCCGCACTCCCGTGTCCTCTTACCTCCGGGACAAGTATAACAATCAGAGTGTCTGCAGGGTGGGTATGAGTTGTGGGGAGTCCGCTCATTAAGCTCCCAGGAGTCCTTAGCCAGTTGACAAAGGTCGAAAGTCAAAGGGGGCTACCAGGTTCCTTCGACATGCTTACCATTAGCTAGGACTTGAGACCAACCCATCTCTAAATTAGTTATTATCCAGGACATATTATATACCTGGTGGGGGCTAGCCCCCCAGACTCGCCCCACCCCTAGTCCATAAGACAGTTAAGAGCAACAACGTGAAAATCTTAGCTTTAGGGGGTTTTGAGTGCGTTGAGACTTCCATGTCTGTGGCGCGATGTTGTGATTGGCCGTTTCCTCAGGTCGGGCTGCCTTGGCGTGAGACACGTGGATCCAAGCCGCAATTCCTTCTACCTTCAAGGCTGTCGGGGTAGTCAGGAGAGCTGTATAGGGTCCTTTCCACCGAGGCTAGAGATTCTTGTTCTGATGTCTGCGCACCCACAGGGAGTCTCCGATCTGGAACAGGTGTGGCACTGTCGGTTGTTCAAGCCTGTCTTGGTAGGTCGTGGCTAGAGGTTCCCAGATGTGTCTCTGCACGATTTGTAGGGCCTGAAGATGTGCTGCCAAGGAACGGATATTAGCAAATACAGCGATATTTTAATCAAAGAAATTGATAAATGGGGGTGGGGTCCCGTATACTATTTCAAAGGGAGTCAGGCCATGGGAGCCCGGTGTATTCCGGGCCCAGTATAGGACTAGGGGTAGTAGGGACACCCAATCCTTTGAGCCAGTTGCAAGCGTTAATTTAGATAAAGTCTCCTTAATTGTTCTATTCATGCGCTCTACCTGTCCTGAACTTCGGGCTATATAAGCACAATGTAACTTCTAATCAATCCCCAATAACTTGGCCACCAACTGACTTACCTGGGAGACGAAAGCGGGCCCGTTATCTGACCCCAATACTTGAGGCATTCCATACCTGGGGAAGATTTCTTCGAGGAGCTTCTTGGTCACCACCTTGGCCGTTTCATGTTTCGTGGGGAAAGCCTCTACCCATCCGGAGAAGGAATCTATGAACACTAAGAGGTATTTGTGTCCATACATACCAGGCTTGATTTCAATGAAGTCAATTTCCCAGTGGGTACCAGGCCGATATCCTCGGGGACGGACTCCTTGTCCAATTTTAGCTTTTCCTGGGTTTACCTGAGCACAGGCTCTGCAGCTTTCAGTCACCTCCCACAAGGCCTTTTCTCATCCCAGGAGGTAGGTGTCAATCTCTTCTCGTTTTAAGAGGGTCTTCATCTTCTTGAGTCCAAGGTGTGTTAATTTATGTAGGTAGGAGATTAATTCAAAGGTCATCTTCGTAGGCATAACTGTTTTCCCTGTGTAGACCCACCGTTTTAGTTGTGGGTACCAAATGGACCCCATTTTCTGTAAGAGCTTTGTGTCCTCCGTGGTGTAGAGCCAACTGGTCTGTTCTGGCTGTGGAGACGTGGGTTGATCTTGGTCTTTTAAGGACAGAACTTGGGTGCCCATGCGGCCTCATGTGCTGAGACATCAGCTAGCCGATTTCCCCGTCCCTCGGGGCTGTGTCCCTTCTGATGCCCTGGGCAATGTATAATGCTCAGTCTTTTTGGTAGGAACAGAGCTGCCAGGAGGGCCAGAATTTTAGTCTTGTTCTTAATGCCCTTACCCTCAGATGTGACCAGCCCTCTTCTCTGGTAGATCTCTCCATGAATGTGTGCCGTAACAAAGGTGTAGCGGCTGTCTGTATATACATTCAGCCTCTTACGTTCTGCCATTTTGAGTGCCTGAGTTAAGGCATTGAGTTCAGACTGCTGTGCAGAGGTACCAACAGGCAAGGCACTTACCCAGATCACTTTGTCCTCCATAGTGACCGCGGCTCCAGCTTTCCATTCCCCGTTCATCAAGTAGCTCCTACCATCGGTGTACCACGTATGGTCTGCATCCTGGAGAGGTCGGTCCGATTGGTCTGGTCTGATTCCATGTACTTCTGCGAGGATCTTCAAACAGTCGTGCTGTTCTGCCTCCTCTGGCAAAGGAGGCAGAGTGGCTGGGTTTAGAGTGAACACGGGCCCAAACTGGACCCGTTCCGCATCCAGTAGCAAGGCTTGGTAGTGGGTCATGAGGGAATTAGAGAGACAGTGGTCAGGGGACTGTTTTATCAAAGCCTCAACTGCATGGGGTGCCAGGATGGTGAGTGGCTGCCCCAAGTTCAACTTCCCAGCGTCTTTAGTTAGGACGCAATGGCTGCCAACATTCTCAGGAATGGTGGCCAACCGGAGGCCACGGTTTAATTTCTTAGACAGGTAGGCTACCAGGCGCTTCCAGGGTCCCAGTCTTTGTGTTAGGACCCCCCTTAGCATACCCTTGCTTCTCATCCACAAATAGTTCAAAGGGCTTGGTGATGTCTGGGAGACCCAAGGCAGGGGAGGACAGCAAGGCCCATTTAATATTATCAAATGCCTCCTGTTGTTCTGCCCACCCCCAATGAAAGGGCACCCCCTGTTTAGTGAGAGGGTACAAGGGGGCTGCCAGTTTGGCAAACCCAGGAATCCATAGGCGGAAGAATCCCGCCGTTCCTAGGAATTACCGTAGCTGTCCGCCATTTCTTGGGGCTGGGATGTTGGCCACGGTCTGTTTCCTAGCCAGAGTCAGCCATTGCTGTCCGTCCCTTAGTTGATAGCCTAAATAAGTAACCTGGGTCTGGCAAAGTTGAGCCTTTCTGGCAGAAGCTCGATAGCCCAATAACACCAAAGTCTGCAAGAGGGATTCTGTTCCCTGGTTGCATGCTGTCTCAGAAGTGGCCCCTAGAAGAAGGTCATCAACAAACTGAAGTAGTATAAGAGTGAAGTGCTGGACTCGAAAGTCAGACAAGTCCCGGTGTAAGGCCTCATCAAAGAGCGTTCGTCTGTTTTTGAAACCCTGTGGTAACCTTGTCCAAGTCAACTGTCCCGAAAGCCCCATTTCAGAGTCTTAGAGTTGCAGTTCTAAGTTCAGACTCATGGGGTGGGTCTTTCATTTGTAATACACATAAAATCCTAGTGAAAATAGAACCTTAATGTTCACAAAAATAATCGGGATTGGTGCGCGTGAGGGTGGGGGACTTACATGTCATGTTTTCTGAGAATTCTTAGGTTCAGGTAGGTTTCGATATTGCTTTTTGAGGGAGACCCTCTGTAGAGCTCACTCACATCCATGTTATTGGTGCCCAGTTCTTGTCTGGGTCTCTTAGTGCACTCTGAAGGCTGATCCTCTCAGAGAGGTTTCCTTGGCTCACATCTGGACCTCTGCAGAAGTAGCTGCTCCATTATTGTGAGGGAGCACATGTAGTTTTTGTAGGGAGCAGCACAGCAAAACAAAGATGGCGGGGACAGTCAGCCCTGTCTGAATGTAAACAATTTATCCTCCATGCACAGGCTTGTCCCCTCCTCAGGGCAGCTTTATGACCGGCGCCCTCGAGTGGTGAACAATAGTACTGCGCAAGTGCAGGTTTTGCACCTGGTGTCAGTTGGCCGGTAATATGCTAATGAGGGGGCGGTACCATTCTGGTGGGGTGACTTGTTCTCTGCCAATCCCTGGAGGACAAGTAGTGGGGTGATAGTGGGATGATAGTGGGATGACCCGTGCCCCGCCAATCACTGAAGGATTATTAGCATACTGCTGTGTATATAAGGCGAGCAAATTTGCAACTCGTGGTCCCCATATCAGCAGTGAAGGTGTCCTGCAGTAAAGGCTGTTGACAAGGATTCATTGGTGTTGCTTCTTCCTTGCCGGAAGAGGTCGGCGCGACATGTCCTACAGCGCTGCTTCTCTGGCGTTCAGCCCCTTGCTTCTCTTTTGCTACCCTGAATAATAGGCTTCTGGTCCACATTGTAATCTGCTTATATTATAATAAAAATGATAATTGTGGTTTTTAATTCTCTCAGGAAATTTTTGTTCTATTAATATTAAAAAATTATGTGCTATTACCAAAAAAAAAAAAAAAAACTCATTTGGATAAATGTTCTCATTTCTGCCTTACTATTGGAAGTAGCTCAAAACATTAACTCTTTTGGAAGTTATTTCATTCTGTTGCAATGCCCTCACATGGGGAGTAACTGATTTACAATCTGTCTCAAAAAAATTGGCTGAACACCTGTTGATACCAGGAAACCAAAATATAAATATACTGGTTTTTTTCCTAATTAGTAATTGACATTTTCTGCTGTTATTATGCTGATTTTTAAACAGGTATAATTGTTTTTATATATAAATCATGTATAGATAAATAATTTCTCTATATAATATGAATTATGGCTTTGAAAAAAGTGAAACCTTTACCTTCTTTTTCACTGAAGACTTGTAAAAAGTAAAACCTGAGTTGACACCTAAATTTTGTTTTGATTCTTTTCTCTTGTCACATTGATTTTCTTAATTCTTCTTATAATAAAAACAGCATTTCAACTGGATAGTGTGGCTCATACCTTTAATCCCTACACTTAAGAGGCAGAGGCTCGCTGATCTCTATGAGTTCAAGAAATTCCTAATTAAATAACTAAATTCCAAATTAATCATCTAGCAGAGTGGCACCTGTGCTTGCAAATTGCTCTGCAGAGTGACAGATGAGAACTGAAGCGACCTCTGATCTACTGAGGTTCTCCAGAAGTGTGCTAAAAACAAGACAAAGCTCCATTCTGGGACTTGGTCAGGGTTTGAGATGGTGGGCTGTTCTTCCACAGGACCCAGGTTTAATTCCCAGCATCCATATGGTTGTTCACAACTAACTAAAACTCCAGTTACAGAAGGTTCCATACCCTCTTCTGACCTCTAAGGACATCAGGCTCACACATGTTGCAGACATACATGCAAGCTCAACGTTCACATTCATAAAAATATTAAAAGGAAGAGAGAGATATTCTCTAGTACTTCACTTGTGCTTTCTACATGCTTCTGTCACACCACGGAGGTCAACCAACCAAACTCAGACACAGGAGTCTTACACAGAAGGTAAATCTTACAAGTAGCAAAGGAAGGGTATTTCACACTTATAAACATATAATTTAGATGAGCGCCTCTTTCAGGGTAGCACAGTTCATAAGGGAGTAAAGTAAGCCAGGCCCACTCTGTCTATATTCCCAAGACCATGTTCCAGCTCTTGACACAAGGGCTTTTCACTCAAATGCTTCTTTAAAATTCTTTCTTGCAGAGGAGTTGGTTAAATTGAAAGAGGGAGGTAATGAAACCTTACTGAAGGCAATACAAAATTAGGTGGGAGATTAGAAAAAAATTACAATCTTTTAAGTAATGTTTGTTTGAGGAGGAAGATGTGGGTAGGGAGGTATTTGAGACAAGGCCTTGGTGTGTAGCTTTGCCTGTCCTCAAACTCAAAATCCTCCTGACTTAGGCTCTCAAGTGGTGGAACAGTGTTGTACAGTAAGGTTTCTTAGGACTTATTTGGTAGTGACAAAGATTGACCCCAAGGCTTTGTGCATGCCAAATAGCCCTCTAGTGTTAAGCTATATCCTCGGCCCTTGGACTTTTGAGACAGGTTGCCTTACAAAGTTTCCCAGGTTGGTTTTGATCTCAGGATCTTCCGGCCTCTGTCTCCTGCACCACCACTCCAAGTTTAGTTAAGTTTATTCTGCTTTCCACACCCTGAAATGGACATGCTAGCACACAGGCATTTTTTAGTCTCTTTGCTATTGGGATGCGTCATAGTCAGCTTCGATTGTCATGCTGGACTTCCAGAGCCCTGATTTTTTTTTTTTTGGTTCTTTTTTTTCGGAACTGGGGACTGAACCCAGGGCCTTGCGCTTCCTAGGCAAGCACTCTACCACTGAGCTGAATCCCTAACCCCGAGTATTTCTCTGTATAGACTTGATTATCCTGACCATGCCTTTAATTTCAGCACTAGGGAAGCAGAGGCAGGTGTATCCCTGATTTTCAGCTCAGTCTGGTCTACAGAGAGTTCCAGGTTGGCCAGCGATATACAAGGAAGCTTCTGCTACATCGTTTCATCCTAACATGTTCTTTAACAGGCAAAGTTTAGTTTATTAATATTTCCTTGTATGAATGAAGTTTTCTTTTCTTTTCTTTTCTTTTTTTTTTCATCTCGGTCTTAACATTTTTAACTATTTTCTTGTTTTACAGGTAGCTCATGATCTATTTTGATTGTCTTTCTATGTAAGTTTTGAAATAGTCAAAGTTTCTCTTACATATCTGACTGTCAGATTTGTGTAACACTACTGTTATTGCAAAGAGCTGTCTCTGCTCTATTGAATGTCAGCTTTCAAGATCAATTAGGCATTTTGGGGGCTGTGAGATCCATTCCTAGATTCTTCTTTTGTGTTTTGTGTTTGCCAATACTGGAACTGCACATTAAATCTCAATTTGGTAAACAGATTCTCCCTGCCTTACTACTCGTTTCCAGGTTGTTTTGCCTCTTTTAATTTCTTTGCATTCTTTTCCTAGTTTTAGAATTATATTATATTTAGAATTATATATATATATATATATATATATATATATATATATATATATATATGTTTTTTCCCATTTATTATTATTTATTTAAAGTTAATTCACTTTACATCCTGCCCACTGCCCCCTCCTGGTCTCCCCCTCCCAAATTCCTTCTTCACATTCCCAATTCCTTCTCCGCTGACTAGGTAGGGTTCTTCCTGTATATCCCCCGACCATTACACATCAAGTCTCTAAAAGACTAGGCATATCCACTGCCCCTGAAACCAGACATGGCAGCCCATTTAGAACATATCCCACATGCAGGCAACAGCTTTTGGTAACACCCACCCCAAGATGTTCAGCACCCAAATGAAGTCCAGGCTGCATTTGTGCAGGGAGGCCTAGGTCTAACCTGTGTATGTTCTTTCATTGGTTGTTCAGTCTCTGAGAGCCTCAAAGATCCACTTTGTTGATTCTGTTAGTTTTTTATGGTGACCCAGTCCCCTCCTGGTCCCCAAATCCTTCCTTCTAATTCTTACGTAAGAGTCCTCAAGTTCTGCCTGCTGTTTGTCTGTGGGTACCTTCATCTGTCTGAGTCAGCTGCTCAGTGGAGCCTCTCTGTGGACATCCATGCTAGATTCCTGTCTGTAAGCACAACAGAGCATCATTAATGGTGTTAGGGATTAGTGTTTGCCCAATGGGATGCACCTCTAATTCCACCAGTTATTGGTTGGCCATTCTCTAAGTCTTTGATCCATCCCCTGTCCCCGCATTTCTTGAAGACAGGAAAGATTTTGGGTCAAGTCTCTTGGATGGGATTGTGTCTTTGTTGTTCCACTGAGGTTCCTGCCTTGGCTACAGGTGGTGGCCTCTTTGAGTACCATATCCCCAGTGCTGTGAGTCACAGCTAAGGATGCTCCCATTGATCTTGGGCACTTCCCTTATCCCATTTCTGTCTCATCTTGGAGTTGTGCACCCCTAACCCTGTCAGTTGCAGATTTCCACTCATTCTCATGGCCATTTGGCCATCCCTTCTTTTCCTTCCCACACCTGTTCCTGATTTCCCCCCATTACCCTTCTCATCCCTTCTTCCAACCTGTCCCCTCCCTCCATCTGACTCTAATGAAATTTTTATTTCCCCTCTGTGTGAGTTTCAAGCATTCTCAATTGTGCCTTCCTTCTTGATTAGCTTCTTTGGGTCTGTGTAATGTAGCATGAGTATCCTGTGTTTTATGGCTAATATCATTTATTAGTGAATACATACCAGGCATGTCCTTTAGGGATTGGGTTACATCACGCAGGATGATGTTCTCCACCCATTTGCCGGCAGAATTCATGATGTCTTATTTTTTTTTAATAGTTGAATAGTATTTCATTCTGTAGATGTACCATGTCTTCTGTATCCATTCCTCAGACAAGGTTGTTTTCAGGTTCTGACTATCATGAATATAATTGAGTAAGCGTGTGTGGGATGGTAGAGCATATTTTGGGTATATGCTCAGGAGTGGTATAGTTATGTCTTGACTTAGAATTATTCCCAGTTTTCTGAAGAACCCCTAAATGGCATTCCCACCAGCAATGGAGGAATGTTCCCATTGCTCACATCCTCACCAGCTGAGTTTTTATTGATGTGAAGGTCAAGTCCAGGTCTCACACAGAGTGAGCCTTGCTCTACCACAGAGCTGCTCCCTTAGCCTCTATGTATGGTTTAAAATAATTTCCCTGCATTATTGTAGAAATATTTTTATTGGTACTCCATACACCTAGGACTTCCTTTTTACTTTAAATGTCAGAGAGGATCAGGGAAGCATGCTCTGAGGTACAAAAGTGTCTAAATAGAATTGCTATTTCCCTATACCTCTCTTATTCTTAGGACTAGTTAGCCATTCTATTTCCAAGAATGTAAGAATACAAGTCTCCTGTAACCATAAGGTTGAGAAGTGACAGAGTCTTGATTCCAACTCAGATCAAAACCAGTTATTTTTGTACCTCCTGTCTCCAGGATTGTAATATCTTTAACTGTGAGTGAAAATGAGAATGGCTGCTTTTCACACTCTAAGATGAAAATTGTCATAACCTAAAGAGTACCATGTGCAATAATATGTGCACTAAAACTCACTGAAGACCAGTGATTGGGCACCCATACTTCTGACAGCTGAGAAAGTTGTGTCCTGTCACTCATGGGCACTGAGAATATTGTCAGTCCAAGTGGATTTCATGCACTTTGCCGACCACACATCATAGCTTTTGCAATGGGGAGTACCAGCTGCTGGAAGTCATGAACTCATGACTGCTGGAGCTGTGCTCACTGTTGATGCCTGTCATTGTGAGAATATCATGCAGCATATAACTAGTCAGAGTACAGGCTATAATTTCTTCTCAGGTCGTACAGCTTTTACATTATTATATGTTGCAGATTTACTGTCTATTCATATCGCAGAGAACAGTAGTATTCTCAAAAATCAGTTTGATCTGAGGGATTATAGGAATAAATGCAAATATTTTAGGTGCAAACCTCCGGCATAATTCAGATTACTCCACAGTTTGGATTTTGAAAACAATACCTGCTCCGTTTTGCTTTTTATCTAAATTTGGGTTGAAAAGTGTAAATTATCAGAGTAGGTGACTTTTGACAGAATAGACACCCTTCACATGCTGCCCCATTAAGCACCCTTCAAAAAGAGATGGATTGCTCTTTGGTGCTCTGGTTTCCTGCCTTTCACTCCTCTCCCTTCTTATTTCACTTTCATTCCTATCATGGCTGTGGCTCCACAGCTCTTATGAAATTTATTTTTATTTTAAATTCAATAGATGTCAGTTCTATAAATTTGTCCTGTATATTCTGCTTCAAATTGTAGATGTGTAAGGGAGAGACTCCTCTCGTAGAATAGCAATGACTTGATTTTCTGTCATTCTTAACATTACTAAAGTGGACTAGGAGGGTAAGCCAAGAGAGAATAAGTTGTAATTGCTTGACTAAAGTGCTGGTACTATCCTTCCAGTATGTCCTCTGAATACCAAAGAAGGAGGAGGATTTAAAGGAGGAACATTCTTTATTAGGAAAATAGGGAAGATAAAAAAATGAGACCCAAATGTAGCATGGGTGCATCATTGAAATCTGAGATAAAATATTACCTACTCTGGAATAGTCTGTGTAGTTATTTAAAAGTCAGTACATCTACATTTGTTTCCTACAAGTTTCATAGAATAAATGGACTTAGAGGAAGCTGCTCTCACCATCTTAACAATTGTATTATTAAGAAAAGGCCAAAATCAGGAAATGGAGGAAGATTAGTAAACTGTATTTGTTTCAGTATTAATTTACTTTCCTCTGACAATAAGTTATATTTATTTCTTCAGTATCTAATAAAGAGCATCCACTTTCATTAATAAGACTTGATACTACTTATGCACACTTGACAAACACCAGCGTGTGACTTACTGAATATATGCCTGTTATTCTGTGCAAGTCCTCACTTACTAGTAAGCTAGTAAATTTATTATTATTATTATTATTATTATTATTATTATTATTATTATTATTATTAAAAATGAAATAAAATTTGTAGTTTACATGGTTTATCATAAACCTTTCATTTTTAAAGTTGTGAATTTATCATCAAATATCTTGTCTTTTAATCTCTATATTCATTTTGTTTTTTAAATATTGAAGACGGGATTTCATTCCATTCCTGAATTTGCTTTATTTTTGCAAACCTTGGTAGATAAATTGTGAGTGGGTTTTAATGACCTGTGAAGCTGATAATCCCTACTACTTAGCTGACCTCTGAACAAATCCTAATGTACCTAGATAACAAATTATGTGTTAGACACTTAGAATTCAAATTCATTGTTCTAATATAAATATTTAGACCAATATGATTCTGAAGAAAATTCTTATTACTTTCTCAGTACTTTATTGCTGTGAAGAGGCAATATCATCACAGCAATTATAATGAAGAAAAACATTTAATTGGCGCTGGCTTACAGTTTCAGAAGTTTAATCCATTTTCATGGTGTGAAGCATGACAGTGTACAGGCAGATTGATGCTGAGAAGGAGGTTAGAGTTCTACATCTTGATCCACTGGGAACATAAGGAAACTGTATATTACACTGAGCCTAGCATGAACATATTAGACCTGAAAGCCTGTCATTTCCTACAAGGCCACACCTCTTAATAGTGCCATTCTCTTTGGACCCAGGTTTCAGTCTGTTGGGCCAAACCTATTCAAGTAACCAAAGTGAGTATAGTTTGAACCTGTAGATTGTTTCCTATCCAAACAGAGCCTTTCTGTTCTGTTCTCTTCTTTCTTTTCTTCCTCTTCTTCTTACTCCTTTTTTCTTCTTCCTTCTCTTTCTCTATATTCTTCTTTTTTGACAGATCCAATGAGGATCACTTTCATTTACCTCCTACTAACTGCCTAAAGGAAGCTAAGTAAGTCATATGCTGGTGTATATTTATTTAATAAACCAGCTCTGGGGTGGGCATATAGATTGGGAACACTGGCTTGCAGTGTCTCTTGATTTCCATAACATAAATTTTTCCATCAGACCCAGTTTTTGCCACTGACTGATGCATGTGGATTTGAAAGAAGATGTGCAGTGGAGCAGAAATGCACAGTGTTTCTGTAATGTAGATAGAAGTATGCAACCTGGGAAAGGTAGAGAAAAACAGTTTAAAACCAGAAAGAAGTGATAAATTCTGAGTGTCTATTATTTTAACATATACCTAGCTGTAAGTTTATGTGCCTTACCATTTAATAATGATTGTGTCAGCAAACAGTTATGTATCTTATGAGATAAGACATACTGACTCCAGTTGTTCTATACCTGCAAGTTATCAGTTCTTTCTGACTGGGCAATTCTGGTGTCAGTAAATGTCTGAGCATTTATTTGACTAAAATAATGATCCTGAGGCACAAGAAGGCATTCAGAAATCAAGACCTATGTCTTTTCCAATGTTATATCAAGTGGTTACAAACTATCTTGTGTTTTGTCTTATGTCTTATAAACCCTAAATATAAGCAACAATTTTTTAAACATAACACAATTTCATACCTAAAGCCTTTTCAAAACCGTCTTGAAACTTTAATGACCTCACTTTATCCTCCTAGCATTCGCAATACTGTTTATTTCCTTTTCTAGAAATATCACAAATGCTGTGGGCGTGCATTTCCTTCTCTGAGAAACTCCCATTCTCCTTGATGTTTTTGCCGCTCCTTGTACTTCATTTGAACACAGATTCACTTATGTAGCAAATGTCAGTTACTCAGTAAATTATCAGTTACCTTTGGACCATTCCATACTCAACTCATTAATAACTTTAAAATGATCTGTAAATGCTTGTTTATTAGGACAAATTGTGGAGAATGCATGAGACAGAATGATAAACTGACCACAATTTAAAAGTTTTTGACGTTAGATCATGTGTGTCATTATTTTTCCTTGTAATTCAGAACCAGCTTATTGGTTATCTAGCCATATCTTGAAACTGGAGAACATCATGGGGACTCAGGAAGTTACCAGAGGAGGATTTCAGAGAGCAAATGGCACTCAAAACCAAAAAGTTTAAATTGTATAACTATGTTTACAAATTATTTTTATTCTGATTTGATGTGCTTTATTGTGTTCTCAGAATAAAGCCAAAAGTTTCCAGCGTAAAGACAGATTAGCCTTTGTATGGGTGATGCCTCAGTTGGGGGAGGTGGTAGGGAAAATCATGGATCTCTGTAGCTTGAGGGAAGCTCGGCTCCATAAATGTAAAGGACAAATAAGTGCCTCATCACAGCCTCTGTTGTGTTCTCAGCACTTTCTCTGGAGTCCTCTGTGCTCCTGAAGGGTAAGAATTGATGATCCAGTGTGTGAAGGAGGCTCTAAAGTAAAAAACACCCCAGATGCTGTTGGAGAGAAAGTTGTGCAGGCCCTTCCTGTTGTTTCTGCATTGTTTACCCCCCCCCACATCTTTTATCCTAAACTGTCACCTAGTGGTAGAAGTTTATATTTCATGTTTAGACATCCAAAAAGTACACTGAACTGTTACAGACCCCTAGTAAACATTTGTATATTTTTGTATACGGTTAGTTCAATGATTGTTGTGGCACATCAGAGAAGTGATATTTGTTATTAACCATTGTTTGACAATGATTCTTTTAAGGATGTTTATTTTAACAGTTTGATTTCTTTATGCCATTATGAAGAATCTACCTTTACAAAGGATCTGTAATTCAATCTAGTAATCTTTTTTTCCTTTTCCTCTTCTCTCCTCTTTCTCCACAACGAGGTCACTCTGACACCATGGTGGTCTTTTACCTGTGGTCATCTTTTGCATCGTCAGTTCCTGCTATACCCTCATCTGGGATCTCAGGATGGACTGGGGTCTCTTTGATAAGAATGCAGGAGAATATAATTTCCTCTGGGAAGAAATTGTATACCCTCGAAAAGCATGTATGGAATGTTTACACTTATCTTAGATATATCTGTAGTTAGGTCATACAGCAGTACTGACACAGGTCTAGTTAACTAATATGATTACAAAACAATTATCCCAGATACCAATCTAGTCCACAAAACACCTTATCTTGTTTGTTTGCTGTGTGGTAGATGCAGTGGGAATAGAATTGAAGACCCAGAAATGAATCCACACACCTCTGGTCACTTGATTTTTGACAAAGGAGCCAAAACCATCCAATAGAAAAAGATAGCATTTTCAGCAAATGGTGCTGGTTCAACTGGAGGTCAACATGTAGAAGAATTAGATTGATCCATGCTTATCACCCTGTACAAAGCTTAAGTCCAAGTGGATCAAGGACCTCCACATCAAACCAGACACACTCAAACTAATAGAAGAAAAACTAGGGAAGCATCTGGAACACATGGGCACTGGAAAAAATTTCCTGAACAAAACACCAGTGGGTTATGCTCTAAGATCAAGAATCGACAAATGGGATCTCATAAAACTGCAAAGCTTCTGTAAGGCAAAGGACACTGTGGTTAGGACAAATCGGCAATCAACAGATTGGGAAAAGATCTTTACCAATCCTACAACAGATAGAGGCCTTATATCCAAAATATACAAAGAACTCAAGAAGTTAGACTGCTGGGAGACAAATAACCCTATTTAAAATGGGGTTCAGAGCTAAACAAAGAATTCACAACTTGGGAATGCCGAATGGCTGAGAAACAACTAAAGAAATGTTCAACATCTTTAGTCATAAGGGAAATGCAAATCAAAGCAACCCTGAGATTTCACCTCACACCAGTGAGAATGGCTAAGATCAAAAACTCAGGCGACAGCAGATGCTGGCGAGGATGCGGAGAAAGAGAAACACTCCTCCATTGTTGGTGGGATTGCAGACTGGTACAACCATTCTGGAAATCAGTCTGGAGGTTCCTCAGAAAATTGGATATTGAACTGCCTGAGGATCCAGCTATACCTCTCTTGGGCATATGCCCAAAAGATGTCCCAACATATAAAAAAGACACGTACTCAACTATGTTCATCGCAGCCTTATTTATAATAGCCAGAAGCTGGAAAGAACCCAGATGCCCTTCAACAGAGGAATGGATACAGAAAATGTGGTACATCTACACAATGGAATATTACTCAGCTATCAAAAACAAAGGCTTTATGAAATTCGTAGGCAAATGGTTGGAACTGGAAAATATCATCCTGAGTGAGTTAACCCAATCACAGAAAGACATACATGGTATGCACTCACTGATAAGTGGGTATTAGCCCAAATGCTTGAAGTACCCTAGATGCCTAGAACAAATGAAACTCAAGACGGATGATCAAAATGTGAATGTTTCACTCCTTCTCTAAAAGAGGAACAAGAATACCCTTGGCAGGGAAGAGAGAGGCAAAGATTAAAACAGAGAATGAAGGAACTCCCATTCAGAGCCTGCCCCACATGTGGCCCATACATATACAGCCACCCAATTAGACAAGATGGATGAAGCAAAGAAGTGCAGACCGACAGGAGCCGGATGTAGATCGCTCCTGAGAGACACAGCCAGAATACAGCAAATACAGAGGCGAATGCCAGCAGCAAACCACTGAACTGAGAATAGAACCCCCGTTGAAGGAATCAGAGAAACAACTGGAAGAGCTTGAAGGGGCTTGTGACCCCATATGTACAAAAATGCAAAGCAACCAGAGCTTCCAGGGACTAAGCCACTACCTAAAGACTATACATGGACTGACCCTGGACTCTGACCTCATAGGTAGCAATGAATATCCTAGTAAGAGCACCAGTGGAAAGTGAAGCCCTGGGTTCTGCTAAGACTGAACCCCCAGTGAACTAGACTGTTGGGGGGAGGGCGGCAATGGGGAGAGGGTTGGGAGGGGAACACCCATAAGGAAGGGGAGGGGGGAGGGGGATGTTTGCCCGGAAACCAAAGAATTATTATTAAGTATTAAATAAATAAAAAAAAACTGAAAAATAAAGAAAAAAGAAGAAAAAAAAGTGAGTGCTAACCCAATAAGAGTGGGAGAAAAAATATATATGTTATATATTGTATATAATATATTTTATATATAACATATTATTTTGATTTTACTGGCATATTAGAGTTACAGGGCAATGAGATGCTGAATTTTAAATGAAAAGAACAAGAATCCTTACACAGATGATTTAG
The DNA here is from genome assembly GCF_021556685.1 of Rattus norvegicus. NCBI lineage: Eukaryota > Metazoa > Chordata > Mammalia > Rodentia > Muridae > Rattus > Rattus norvegicus. The sequence goes on along the minus strand of NC_141555.1, from coordinate 52,566,977 downwards.
TAAATGTTAATGTGGTGATTAGAGCTTGAAAACATTAAGCCATGAACTGGGAATCTAGCTGTCTGTATCCAATCCCAGCTCTACATCGACTAGGCCATTCAGACAGCAAAAACCGCAGAAGATTATCAAAGTAAGAGTGTTAGATTACATTAGCTCTTGATATTTTTATTGTCCTAAAGTTCTTCTGTGGATAGCATAGAGATTGAATTAATAATTTTTAAGGATTTATATATTTATTTCATGTATATGACTACACTGTACCTATCTTCAGACACACCAGAAGAGGGCATCAGATCCCATTACAGATGATTGTGAGCCACCATGTGGTTGCTGGGATTTGAACTCAGGACCTCTTGAAGAGCAGTCAGTCCTCTTACCTGGTGAGCCATCTCTCTAATCCTGAGTTAATGTTTTGACTTATACCACGATGTCACCATTATGTCAGATTTGTGTTTTGAAAATTATGTGACTGTGGGGTGAGGGGTAGAGAAAGCTGCCTGCGGGGATTGGACAGCATGTGTGAGCAGAATGATGTGTGTATAGGGGCCTCAGATGAGCCCTTGCAGGGAAGCAGTGATCCTCACATGAGAATTTAGGAAACATCACTGAGCATTGAACATACTTTTTATAATTTTCACCTAAAGAGAAACAAGTGGCAGGGCTAGGTGACAGCATGCATGCACAAGCAGGCACATGATACAGATTTCAGTCCCTAGTACTGGGACTAGGAAAGAAAGAATGCAGGGTCAGGTAAAGCTGCTTCATATTCACCATATGTGTGCTTTTTATTACTGTGGTCGTGTTTGGTAAACACTGGGGCACATTTGTTTCCTGTGCTCACTGTGTAAGGTCAGTGTCTGTATATCAATGTTAGTTTGTTTTCTGTCATAGACTTCTCATTTGTAGACTTCCATACAGTTAGATTGACAAATAGATTCTGTCAGTCAGTTTCTTTATTATTAAATATTTTAAAGCTTTAGAAAATAATGTTATACTGTTTGAAAAATAATTGCAACTTCATAAGAAAAAAGTGAAGAATCCATTGTGCAGTCTAGTTTACCTTCATTCTGAAATCCTGTTATAGTATCATACAAATTCTGCCTGCCTCCTCCCAATGGGGAACTTAGGTTGGGTGTGTGTATAATGAAACTGTGAAAGGGACCATAAAAGGGTTAAAAAGAGGCCTTAAGGCAGGAGGGGATGGGAGTGTTCGCCACATGTGACATGAAAATAGAAGAGGAGCCACTGTGAGGCAAGAGGAGGGGTTAGGGCAAGTTGGCAGGAACGAATCTGAAGAATTCTGAATGAAGACTGAGGAGATGCCATACGGAATTGTTTTGCTGATTTTTGCTTGCATATTTTTTTTTATTTTAAAGCTAATTGTCAGCTCATTGATAATGTTTAAAACTGACTAATCAAAACATTTAAAATAATGGAGGCAAATGGGATGGATAATTACAAATGTTTTTCTCTAGGGAGTGGAGAAATAGAGCAGTAAAAGGGGACTTGTTGTAGGTTCTTGTTAACCTTCTAGTGGTGATGAATACTCTTGGCTAAAGTTAAAATAGGTTTGGAGGAATGGATCAGTACCTAAGGAAACCTGTTGATCTTGGAGAGGAAAATGTTCAGTTCCCAGTACCCCTTGATAGCTCAAAGCCATCTGCAATTCCAATGCCAGGAACTCATTGTCTTCCACTAGCTTCTGAAGGTAAGAGAGGCACACAAGTTATTCACACATATATGTATATAAGCCAGCAAACACACACACACATAAAAGAAGAATACTTTTAAACAGGAGTTCTAGTTACCAAAATGTCACAGCCTTGAAATACATTTTAAAGTGCTAGTTTTGCTTAGTAATAAAGAAATTCTGTGTTCTGGGATCTGTTGGCAGTTGTGTATTTATGAATCTTGGATATACTGCATTAGCAGAATACTATGATCAGTGATGCTTCTTCAATCCAAGCCTTGATTTACTTTTTAACTACAAAAATAAAGGCAACAGTTATGTGTGGGATGAAGAAATTACAGTCTACACATTGTGTCTGACACTGATATCTGGTAGAGAGAAGTGCTTCTAGTTGAGATTTCAACATCTCAGTCTTTCAACTAGTATTACTCTGACTACCATTCATTGACCGTGACTCTTTATAGTTCTGAGTCAATACATGTGATTAGAAGGCAGTTCTCTTTTCTATAACTTCTTTCATTTTCTCTTATTTTTAACAAGGTTTTTGCTACTTAAATTGGATATTTCTATACTTTCATTACAAATGTTATGTACTTTTCCAATTTCCTGTCCATAAGATCTATGGGCGGTCCCCATCCAATTCCTTTATAACCACCCTTACTGCCCCCTGACATTCCCTTGAAGTGGGAGTTAACCTAGGGATGAAACCAAAGGGCTTCTCCTTCCTTTGGTGCCCAACAAAGCCTTCCTCTCCTACATAAACAGTTGGAGCACTAGGTCTGTCCATATACATTCTTTGAATATTGGTTTAACCTGAAATTTCTGGTTCCACGGCATTGATGTTCTTATGGTGTTGTATGCCTCTTCAGCTCTTGTAATCTTTTCTCAAAATCTACCAGCAAGAGGTCCATTCTCAGTTCACTGGTTTGACACTAGCTTTTACTTCTGTATTCTACGTGCTCTAGCTGTATCTCTGGAAACATCTATATCCTGTTCCTGGCAGCATGCCTTTCTAAGCTTCAACAGTCTTATGTAGTTTTGGTGGCTGGATATATATATATATATATATATATATATATATATATATATATATAATCATAATATAATATATAATATTCATATATATACATATATATTTTGGTGGCTCCTACACCCATGAGATTAGTTATAATATTAACATTGATTCCTTGTAAAAAGCTCAATTATTTAGAATACACAAATGACAAGGCCAAATAAACTCCCTCCTGTTCTTATCAAACTAAAAATATTGAGGTGTCCCTTAACCTGAAGCCATTCCTCTCCCTGACCATCCAAATGAATCTCATGTTTTGTCTGAAGAAAGAACCATGATAAAATATCCAAAACCCTCAAGTCTGGCACTGGGAAAACAGCATGTCAGTTATTAGAGAATTGACATCTAATGGGACTACAGAACCACATTCTATTGTCTACGATGTCCTTTGGTCTACTGATGTCTCGTAATTTTTTGATAAAATAAGGATTTGGGAGTTAATCATTTGAAGTAGGTACAGAGTATTTACACTGTTATATTCATTCTCTAGCTGTGCCACCTTGGTTGCCAAAATCGTTGCAAAAAAACTGAAAAGGAAAACAGAATATTTGAGTACACATTCAGGAATATTATAAAGTCCCCTATCAAGCAATGTACAATAAGAAAATGTAATAAAATATTCATTAAATTAAAGGTCTATAGGGAAAATATGTGCCCTTGCGAAACAGAGAAAAACTAGGAAATTGAACTGTATGTCACAGGAATGGACCTGGGAATAAAATTATTATCCAGAAGAATCTCTTCCACTCCATGTTCCTAGCTCTTTTGTACCCATACCAAGCCCCTATCTGGTTACAGAGCATGTAACTAATAATGAAGCAAAGAGTATTCTGTAGCTTTAGAGAGATGTAGTATTAAAAGGTTTCTCCTGTGTAACAGGAGACTCTCTTGTAAAGTGCACCCTCAAATCAGGTCAGTGTAAATATAGCAGTTCAGCAGGTACGCCATTGTAATTCTCAGTGATATCATCATTAGTTCATCACTGAAAAATATTGTATCCTGCAGAGACCTAACTTCTTTTGTGATGTCACAAGTGTTGTCCTGACTGCAATTGAATCGCAGATATTCCTTCACTACCTCTAGGGTTTACTAATTGGCTCCTAATTCAGAGTAAAGAACCATTTGCGAGGGAGAACAAAGAGGAAGATGGTATCAGAGATGGCGAGAAGGAAGCTGCCCTTCTGTCTTTTTATAAAAAAAGGAAGAAATACTTGGTCTACGGGAAAGCTCGGTGAGTCCTGCTTAGGGGTTGAGTGAATTCTCTGAAGAGATAGCCTTGATCTGATCCTTCCACATATGGGAATCAGGAGATGGGAGCCTCTCACAAGCATCTGGACTTCCCTGCTTGTAATGGTTCCTGGATGTCAGAGAGCTTATATCATTAATTTCTACAAAATCCAAGAGTTAGGATGGGCATTGTTTTTTACCTGAGAGCTCATGACTTTTTTTCATTTGCATTGTTGTTCACATGCGGTTAAAGCCCCTTCACCTCTTGTAATACTTTGTCAAAATCTACCAACAAGATATTCATTTTAAGTTCACTGGTTTGCCACTAGCACTCACTTCTGAATTTTTTCTAAGGAAACATCTATATCTGGTTCCTGGCAGAATGCACTTCTTTGCTTCATCAATATTATCTAGTTTTGGTGGCATGCATATATGTGTGTGTGGCTCCTGCAGTGAGGAAGTAAGGTGGAATTTTAACATGGATTCTGCTCAACTAGGTTAAGAATGTAGAATCCGGGTTGGGGATTTGGTGCAGTTTAAGAGCGCTTGCCTAGTAAGCCCAAGGATCTGGGTTCGGTCCCCAGCTCTGAAAAAAAAAAAAGAAAGAAAGAAAGTAGAATTCACAAATGAAAATGCCATATAGACTCCCTCCTGTCCTTATGAAGTTACTGAAGTTCAGGGTTCCTTGGACTTCACTCATTTTTCTCCCTGCCCATCCTCCTGAATCTATTGTTTGGCCTGAAGAATGAATCATGGAAAAGCATCCAAAACCCTCAAATCTGTCCCTGGGACACTGGAAGATTGATACTGTAGTACTGATATCAAAAAGGTCTAGAGAAACAAATTAATACTCCATGTGGTCCTTTGCTTCACTGATGTCTGAAAATTTTAGAAAAAAAATAAGGATTTGGGAGTTTACTATTTGTTTTTTTTTTTGTTTGTTTTTTTTTTGTTTTTGTTTTTGTTTTTTTTTTTTTTGGTTCTTTTTTTCGGAGCTGGGGACCGAACCCAGTGCCTTGCGCTTCCTAGGCAAGTGCTCTACCACTGAGCTAATTCCCCAAACCTGGGAGTTTACTATATGAAGTACGTACACAATATTTACACTGTTATACTCACTCTGTACCTAGGCTCCTTTTTTTGCCATAATCATTGCAAAAATTGAATTGGAAAACAATTTTTAGTACACATTCAGTAATATATATAATGTCTCCTTTCAAGGAATGTAGAAAAAATATTAATTCAATATTTCATCAATTGAAGATCTGCAGGTAAAATACTTGCCTTTGAGAAACAGAGAAAACCTAGGAAATTGAAGTGTATGTCACAGGAATGGACCTGGGAATAAAATTACTATCCAAAAGAATCTCCTCTGTTCCATGTTCCTAGACTTTTCTACCCATTCCAAGCCCCTAACTAACTTTGTCCATTCAGAACACGTAAACACTAATGAAGCAAAGAGAAGTATCTAGCTTTAGTGAGATGTAGTATATAAAGTTTTCCACTGTGTCACAGGAGAAACTGCTGGAAAAACCACTCTCGATTCTGTTCAATGTAAGGAAAGCTGTTTTGCAGGTAGGCCATGGCAGTTCTCAGTGACATCACCATAGGTCATGCCTAAAAAATCTCTTGTATCCTGGAGAGCCCTAGCCTCATTTGTGATGTCACAAGCGTTGTCCTGACAGCAACTGCCTTTCAGATATTCCTTCAGTACCTCTAGCGTTTACTAATTGGCCTCTAATTCAGAGTAAATAGCCATTTGGCAGTCAGAAGAAAGAGGGTAAAAAGAACAGTGATGGGGAGAAAGAAGTTGGCCTTCTGTATTTGTATAAAAAAGGAAGAAATACTTGGTCCATTGGAAAGCTCAGTGTGTCCTGGTTAGGGGTTGAGTGGGTTTGCTGAATAGATATCCTTTATCTGAGCATTCAACATATGGGATTCAGGAACTGAGAGCCTCCCAGAAATATCTGAACATCACTGCTTGTTATGGTTCCTTGAAGTCAGAGAGTTTATATCATTAATTTCTTTATTCCAAAATCCAAGGGTTGGAAAAGGCCCATTTGTTTCTTGAGAGCTCATGGCTTTTATAAGTTTTCCGAGAAGAGAAAGGTCCTAAGGAAGAAGGGAAAAACAAGTAATGTGTCCTCAGCTCAGAGCATATTCCTCCTTGCTTTGGATTCCTATACTGCAGTTTGTGTCTGACACTGATATCTAGGAGAGAGAAGAGCTTCTATTTGAGACTTCATCATCTCAGTCTTTCCACTAGTATTACTCTGATAACCATTCCCTGACAGTTACCCTTTAGATTCTGAGTCAATAGGTGTGATTAGATGGCAGTTAACTTTTCTTTTTTTCTCTCATTTTTTAATATTTTTTAGCAATATTTATTGCTTTTTCTAATTGGATATTTTTATATTTACATTTCAAATATTATTTCCCAGGTTCCTGTCCATGAGATTCCTAATCAGTCCCACAAACCTTCTTCTATAAACCCCAGTACTGCACCTTGACATTCCCTTGAACTGGGAGGCAAACCTAAGGAGAAGCAAAGGCTTCTCCTTCCATTGCGGCCCAACAAGGCCATCCTCTGCTACCTATGCAGTTGGAGCCATAGGTCTGTCCATACACAGTCTTTGAATATTGGTTTAGTATCAGAAAGCTCTGCTTAGTTGAATTGTTGTTCTTATGGGGTTGAAAGTCCATTCAGCTCTTGTAGTCTTTTCTAAACATCTACAAAGATGAGGTCCATTTTCAGTTCTTTGGTTTGCCACTAGCATTTACTTCTGTATTTGACATGCTCTAGCTGTGTCTCTCAGGAAAGATCTATGTCCAGTTCCTGGCAGCATTCTCTTCTTAGCTTCAACAATCCTATCTAATTTTGGTGCCTGATTATATATATATATATATATTTTGATGGCACCTTCTACTAAGAATTTTGATGGAATATTTACTTAGATTCTGTGTAACTAGGTCAAGAATATAGGATCCACTAATGACAATGCCAATAGTCTCCCTCCTGTTCTTATAACCTATGGAAGGTGAGGTTTCACTGGACTTCAAGCCATTCTTCTTGCTGACCATCACCCAGAAACTGAAGTTTGTCCTGAAGAAAGAATCATGGTAAAACATCCAAAATCCTCAAGTCTTGTACTGGGAACACAGGAAGGTCGATATTAGAGAACTGATGAAAAGAACTACAAAACCGCATTCTATAGTCCATGTTTTCGTTTGCTTAACTGATGTCTGGTAATTGATGGATAAAATAAGGATTTGGAAGTTCATCATTTGAAAGAGGTACACAATATTTACACTGCTATATTCACTCTATCGCTGGGCTCCATTTGTAGGCAATTCATTGCAAAAAATGGAATTGTCAAAATTAAAATTTTAAGTACATATGCAGGAACATATATAATGTCCCCTATCAATGAATGTACAATAAAAAATGTAGCACAATATTCACTCAATTAAAGGTCTGTAGGGTAAATACTGGCACCTGGGAAACAGAGAACACCTAGGGAATTGAACTTTATGTCACGGGATTGGACCTGGGAATACATTAATCTCCAGAAGAATCTCCTCCTCTCCGAGTTCCTAGTTCTTTTCTGCCCATTCCAAGCCCCTGACTAACTTTCTCCATTCAGAGCATGTAACCACAAATGAAGAAGAGAGAAGTCTGTAGCTTTAGAGAGATGTAGCATATAAAGGTTTCTACTGTGTCACAGAAGAAACACCCGGAAATGGCTCCCTTGAATCTGGTCAATGTAAGGAAAGCTGTTCAGCAGGTAGACATGGCATGTCTCAGTGACATCATCACTAGGTCATGCCTGAAAAATCTCTTGAATCCTGGAGAGCCCTAGCTTCTTCTGTGACATCACAAGTGTCGTCTTAACAGCAACTGCCTCTCAGATATTCCTTTCTTTAATCTATGGTTAATAATTGGGCTATAATTCAGAGTAGAGAGCCATTTGGGAGGGAGAACAAATAGGATGAAGTGATCAATGATGGGGAGAAGGAAGCTGGCCTTCTGCATTGGTATAAAAGAAAAGAAGAAATATGTGGTTCTTAGGAAAATACCATGGGAAAATGGCTTTAGTTCTTTTTTTCTCTAGGTGCACCGAGCTCTTGGAGAAATTGGTGAACATCCTTAAAACCTTTGGGCAGATGGTTAAGTTTCTAGATACCTCTTTTTAGATTTTGATGGTCCTGGTGATTGTATGGCTGATGATAAATGTTTCCCAGGAAGAGTTTGAGAGCCAGATTGATTTTTCGATGTTTTAGAAGACATGGAATTTTTCTGATATACAATATCTTTCTACATATCCAGTAATAAAAAGGACACTAACTGGCAAACCCCAACACAAGAAGGCAAGTAAAATCATGGATAAAGGAAGAAATTAATCTTTTCACAACAAAACAAAGAGAACACAAACATAAACTAACCTCCAATTATGAAAATAAAGAAAAGTGACTATCACTAATACATAATATCTCTCAACTTCAATGGACTCAATTCCCCACTAAAAAGACCCAGTTTGACAAACTGGATATGCAATGAGGACCCAGCATTTTGCATTACAGGAAACACACTTCAGACACAAAGACAGACACTACCTCAGATTAAAAGGATGGAAAAATACTTTCCAAGCAAATTATCTGAAGATGCCAGCTGGAGTAGCCATTATAATATCCTATAAAATCGACTTTCAACAAAAAGTCACCAAAAAGCATAAGGAAAGACACTTCATATTCTTCAAAGCAAAAATCCACAAAGATGAACTCGAAAACATGAATAACTATGTGCCAAATACAAGTGCATCTACATACATAAAAGAAACCTTACTAAGGCTCAAAGAACATATTACACCACAAATAATAAGAGCAGGGGATTTCAACTCCCTACTCTCATCACGAGACAGATCATGGTAACAGAAATTAAACAGAGACATAGACAGACTAACAGAAGGTATAAACCAAATGGACTTAACAGATGTTTTAGAAAATTCTATCATAAAACTAAAGGATATAACTTCTTCTCACACTTCATGGCACTGTCTCCAAATTTTATCATATAATCAGTCAAAATGCAGGCCTTCAAGGATACAGAAAGATAGAAATAATCCAATGCATTCTGTCAGTCAATCATGGGCTAAGGCTGTTCTTCAATAACAATGAGGAAAGAACACCCACATATACATGGAAGATGAACAATGCTCTACTCATTGATAACTTGATCAAGGAAGAAATGAAGAAAGAAATTAAAGACTTCTTAGAATTTAATTAAAATGAGGGTACAATATACCCAAAATTTTGGAACGCAATAAAAGCTGTTCTAAAAGGAAAACTAATACCTCTGAGTGCCTGCAGAGAGAAACTGGAGAGAGCATACATCAGCAGCTTGACTGCACACCTAAATCTCTAGAACAAAAAGAAGCAAATACATGCAGGAGTAGTAGAAGGCAGGAAATAAACTCAGAACTGAAATCAACCAAGTCGAAAAAAGGGGACCTTATAAATAATGAACAGAACCAAAAGCTGGTTTTTTGAGGAAATCAACAGATTGCATTAACCCATAGCCAGACAATCCAGAGGACACACAAAGTGTTTCTAAAAATAATATCAGAAATGAAAAGGGAGACAAAACAGCAGAATTAGAACAAATTAAAAAAGTCATCAGGTTATCCTACGAAAGCCTATATTCAAAAAACTTGAAAATCTGGAGAAAAAGGACAATTTTCTTGATGAATGCCAAGTACCAAAGCTATACCAGGAACAGAAAAAAACGTTTAAAAAACCAGTAACTTCTAAAGAAATAGAAGCAATCAATAAAAGCCTCCCAACCAAAAAGAGTCCAGGATCAGATGGGTTAAGTGCAGAAATCTATCCAAAATTATAGAAAATTTCATACCAATACTCTGCAAACTATTCCACAAAAATGAAACAGATAGATCACTACCTAATGCCTTTTATGAAGCCACAATTACTCTTATACCTAAACCACACAAAGACCCACCAAAGAAAGAGAACTTTAGACCAATTTCCCTTATGAATATCGATGCAAAAATACTTGATAAAAGACTTGCAAACCGAGTCCAAGAACACATCAAAACAATCATCCATCATGATCAAGTAGGTTTTATCCCAGGCATGCAGGGATGGTTTTGTATATGGAAACCATCAACGTAATCCATTATATAATCACACTCAAAGTTAAAAACCCAATGATCATTTAATTAGATGCTGAGAAGGAATTCGACAAAATTCAACAACACTTCATGATAAAAGTCCTGGAAAGTACAGGAATATAAGGCCCATTCCTAAACATATACAGCAAACCCGTAGATAACATTAAACTAAGTGGAGAGAAACTTAAAGCAATCACACTGAAATCAGGGACTAGACAAGGCTGCCCACTCTCTCAAAACTTATTCAATATAGTTCTAGACATCTTAGCCAGAGCGAGCAGACACTGAAGGAGGCCAAAGGTATTAGATTGGAAAGGAAGAATTTGAAATAGCACTGTTTGTAGATGATATGAAAGTATACTTAGAGACCTCAAAAGTACCACCAGAAAATTACTAAGCCTGATTAAACAATTTCAGCAAAATTGCTGGGTATAAATGTAAAACTGCAAAAAAGTAAACAAGTGGAGAAAGAAATTAGGGATATGACACCCTTAACAATAGCCCCAAATAATACAAAATATCTCGGGGTGACTCTTTCCAAAGAAGTAAAAGATATGAGCATATAAGCAGAACTTCAAGTCTCTGAAGAAACTGAAGGTGATTTCAGAAGATGGAAAGATTTTCCATGCTCATGGACTTGCAGGATTAATACAGTAAAAATGGCCATTATACAAAAAGCAACCTACAGATTCATTCCTATCCCCATCAAAATTCCAATCCAATTCTTCATAGAGTTAGACAGAACAATTCACAAATACATCTCAAATAACAAAAAACACAGAATAGCTAAAACTGTCCTCAACAATAAAAGGACTTCCTTGGGAATCAATATCCCTGAATTCAAGCAGTATTACAGAGGAACAGTCATAAAAGCAGTGTGGCATTGAGATACAGGCAGGCAAATAAACCAATGAAATAGAAGTGAATCCCTGAAATGAACCCATACACCCATGGTCACTTAATTTTTGAGATAGGAGCCAAAACCATCCAGTGGAAAAAAAAAGATAGCATTTTCAGCATATGGTGCTAGTTCAACTGGAGGTCAGTATGTAGAAGGCGGCAAATTGATCCATTCTTACTGCCCTGTAGAAACCTTAGTCCAACTGGATCAAATACCTCCACATAAACCGTATACACTCAAACTAATAGACGAAAAGTGGGGAAGCATCTCCATGGGCACTGGAGAAAATTTCCTGAAGAAAAAACCAATGCCACATGTTCCAAGATCAAGAATTGACAAATGCAATCACATAAAACTGCAAAGCTTCTGTAAGGCAGAGGACTCTGTTGTTAGGAATAAATGGCAACCAACAGGTTGGAAAAAGATCTTTACAAATTCTAGAACTGAAAGAGGGCTAATATCCAAAATATACAAAGAACAAATGAAGTTAGACTACAAGGAGACAAATAACCCTATTGAAAAAAAGTGTTCAGAGCAAAACAGGGATTTCACAGTGGAAGAATTTCAAATGGCAGAAAAATACTAAAGAAATGTTCAACATCTTTACTCATAAGGGAAATGTAAATCAAAAGAACCCTGAGATTTCACCTCACACCAGTCTGAATGGCTAAGATCAATATCTCACGTGACACCAAATGCTGGCAAGGATGTGGAGAAAGAGGAGCACTCCTCCATTGTGGGTGGGATTGCAGACGGGTACAACCATTCTGGAAATCAGTCTGGAGGTTCTTCAGAAAATTGGACATTGAACTACCTGAGGATCCAGCTATACATCTCTTAGGCATATTCCTAATAGATGTCCCTACATATAACATAGACATGTGCTCCACTGTGTTCATAGTAGCCTTATTTATAATAGTCAGAAGCTGGAAAGAACCCACATGCCCTTCAACAGAGGAATGGATACAGAAAATGTGGTACAACTACACAATGGAATATTATTCACCTATCAAAAACAATGCCCTTTGTGAAATTAATAGACAAATAGTTGGAACTAGAAAATATCATCCTGAGTGAGGTAACACAATCACAGAAAAACACACATGTTATGCACTCATTAATAAATGGCTATTAGCCCAAATGCTTGGATTACCCTAGATGCATAGAACACATGAAACTAAAGAAGGATGATCAAAATATGAATGCTTCACTCCTTCTTTAAAAGAGGAACAAGAATACCCTTGGTAGGGAATAGAGAGTCAAAGATTAAAACAGAGATAGAAGGAACACCCATTCAGAGCCTGCCCCACATGAAGCCCATACATATACAGCCACCCAATTAGACAAGATGGATGGAGCAAATTAGTGAAGGCCAACAGGAGCCGGATATAGATCTCTCCTGAGAGACATAGCCAGAATATAGTAAATACAGAGGCGAATGCCAGCAACAAACCACTGAATTGAGAACAGGACCCCCGTTTAAGGAATCAGAGAAAGAACTGAAAGAGCTTGACGTGGCTCCAGATCCCTTATGAACAACAATGCCAAGCAAGAAAACCTTCCAGGAAGTAGGCCACTTCCTAAAGACTATACATGGACTGAACCTGGACTCTGAAGTCATAGGTAGCAACAAATATCCTAGTAAGATCACCAGTGGAAGGGGAATCTCTTGGTCCTGCTAAGACTGAACCTGCAGTGAATGTGATGGTTGGGGGGATGGCGGCAATTGGGGAAGGAAGGGGAGGGGAACACCCATAAAGAAGGGGAGGGGGAGGGACTAGGGGGATGTTTGTCCAGGAACCAGGAAAGGGTATAACATTCGAAATGTAAATAAGAAATACTCATATCAATAAAAGAAGAAGAAGAAGAAGAAGAAGAAGAAGAAGAAGAAGAAGAAGAAGAAGAAGAAGAAGAAGAAGAAGAAGAAGAAGAAGAAGAAGAAGAAGAAATATGTGGTCCAAGGGAAAGCTCAGTGAGTTCTGCATAGTGGTGATTGGGTTCACTGAAATGATAGCCTTTACACGTTCCTTCCTCATATGATAAACAGTTGTGGTGAGCCTCTCCGAAGCATCTGGACTTCCCTGCTTGTTATGGTTCCTAGAAATCAGAGAGTTGATATGATCAATTGCTTTATCACATAGCCAAGTGTTGGGAAGGTCACAGTTGTTTTTCTGAGAGTTCATGGGTTTCATTATTTTTGCCCAGGAGTAAAAGTCCTAAAAAAAAAAGTGAAAGACAAATATTGTGTCCTCAACTCAGTGTAAACTCCTCCATGCTTTGGATTCCTATAGTGCAGTTTGTGTCTGACACTGATATCTGGAAGAGAGAAGTGCTTTTTGTTGAGATTTCCTCATCTCAGACTTTCCACTAGTATTACTCTGACTACCATTCCCAACAGTGACTCTTTAGATTTCTGAGTCAATAGGTGTGATTAGCTGGTACTTCTCCTTTCTTTCATTTCTTTCACTTTCTTTTTATTTTTAGCAAAATTTATTGCTTATTCAATTGGAAATTTCTATTTTTTTCATTTCAATTGTTATGTCCTTTTCCAGTTTTCTGTAAGTAAGATCCCTTACTGATAACCTGCCCTCCCCCTACAACCCCCCCTTTACTGCCCTTTGACCTTTACTTGAAGTGGGAGTCAAACCTTGTGATGACCAAGGGTTTCTCCTTCCATTGGTGCCCAAGAAGTCCATCCTCTGCCACATATGCAATTGGAGCCATAGGTCTGTCCATGAACAGCCTTTGAATATTACTTTAGTACCAGAAAGCTATGGTTCATTGGCATTGTTGTTCTTATGTGGTTGAAAGCACTTCAGCTCTTTTAATCCTTTCTCAAAAATCTACCAATAAGAGGTCTGTTTTTTGTTAACATTTTTGCCACTAGCATTCACTTCTGTATTGACATGTTCTAGTTGTGTCTCTCATTAAAGATGTACATCCAGTCCCTGGCAGCATGCACTTCTTAGTTTCAACAATCTTATCTAGTTTGGGTGGCGGATATATGTATATACTTTAGGTCGCACTTACAACTAAAAGGCTAGGAGGAATATTAACATAGATTCAGTGCAAGTAGGTCAAGAATGTAGAATCCACAAATGGCAATGCAATATAGATTCCCTCCTGTTCTTATGAACATATTGATATTGACGGTTCTCTGAACCTCAAGCCATTCACCTTCTTGAGCATCCTTCTGAATCTTCTGTTTTGCCTGAAGAAAGAATCATTTTAAAACATCAAAAACCCTCAAGTCTGGCCATGGGAATACAGGAAGGATGATATTACAGAACTGATATGAAATGGAAGTAGAGAACTGAATTCTATAGTCCATGTTTTCCTTTGCTTTACTGATGTATGTTAATTTTTTGATAAAATAAGAATTTGGAGTTTGTCATTTGAAGTAGGTACACAATATTTACACTGATGTATTCACTCTGTACCTGGGCCCCCTTTCTTGCCAACATCATTGCAAATTTGGAATTGGAAAACATAATTTGAGTTCACATTCAGGAATATTTATAAAGTGCCCTATTAAGGAATGAAGAATTAGAAAATGAAATACAATAATCACTCAATTATAGGACTGTAGGGAAAATACTGGCCTTTGTGAAACAGAGAAAAACTAGGAAAGTGAACTGTATGTCACAGGAAAGGACGTGGGAATAAAATTATTATCTAGAAGAATCTCCTCCACTCCTAGATCTTTTCTACCCATGACAAGCCCCTGATTAACTTTGTCCATTCAGATCATGTAAACACTAATGCAACAAAGAGAAGTCTCTAGATTTAGAGAGATGTAGTACAAAAGTTTTCCACTGTGTCATAGGAGATTCTCCTGGAAAAGGCACAGTCAAATCTCGTCAATGTAAGGAAATCTGTTTAGCAGGCAGGCCATGGAAGTTCTCAGTGACTTCATCCTTATGCTCTCCATGATATATTTCTTGTATCCTGGAGAGCCCTATCTTCTTCTGTGATGTCACAAGTGTTGTCCTGACAGCAACTGCATCTCAGATACTCCTTCAGTACCTCTTGTGTTTACTAATTGACCTCTAATTCAGAGTAAACAGCCATTTTGGAGGGGTATCACAGAGGACGAAGGATCAGACATGGGGAGAAGGAAGCTGCCCTTCTGCCTTGGTACAAAACAAGGAAGAAATACATGGTCTTTGGGAAAGCTCCCTGAGTCCTGTGTAGTGGTTGAGTTGTTTCATGAAGAGATAGTTTTGATCTGAGCCTTCCACATATGGTTATCAGGAGCTGGGAGCCTCTCAGAGGCATCTGGACTTCCCTGTTCTTATCGTACCTGGAAATTAGAGAGTTTATATCATTAATTTTTTTTATCCCAAAACCCAAGTGTTGGGAAGGAACCCATTGTTTTTCTGACAGCACATGGATTTATTCTTTTTGCCCTGAAGAAAAATGTCCTAAGGAAGAAGTGAAAGACAAAAACTGTGTCCTTATCTCAGAGTAAACTCCTCCAGGCTTTGGATTCCTACAGTTCAGTTTGTGTCTGACATTGATATCTCGGAGAGAGAAGTGATTCTGGTTGTTTCTTCATCATATCAGTCTTTTAACTAGCATTATTCTGACTACCATTCCCTGACAGTTACTCTTTATATTTCTGAATGAATAGGTTAGATTAGCTAATAGTTTCTTTTATTATTTCTTTCATTTTTTAGTAAATTTTATTGCTTATTCAATAGGATATTTCTATATTTAGATTTCAAATGTTACTTTCTTACCAAATTTCCTCTCCATAAATGTCTTAACCGGTCCCACTCCCCTTCTTTTACAACCCTCTTTACTGCACCTTGACATTCCCTTGAACTGGCAGCCAACCTGAGAAGGACCAAGGGCTTCTCCTTCCATTGGTACCCAAGAAATGAATCCTTTGCCACATATGTTGTTGGAGCCATAGGTCTGTCCATGGACAGCCTTTGAATATTGGTTTAGTACCAGAAATCTCTGGTTTGTTGAAGTTGGTGTTCTTATGGGGTTGAAAGTCCCTTCAGTTCTTTTAATCATTTCTAAATATCTACCAAGAAGAGACCTGTTTTCAGTTCACCAGTTTGCCACTAGCATTCACTTCTGTATTTAACATGCTCTAACTGTGTCTCTCTGGAAAGATCTTTCTCCAGTTCTTGGCAGCATGCACCTCTTAGTTTTGTCAATCTTATGTAGTTTTGGTGTCTCCTATACCTATGAGGTTAGGTGGAATTTTAACATGGATTATGCACAACTAGGACAAGAATGTAGAATCCACAATTGACAATGTCAAATAGATTCCATCATGTACTTATGAAACTATTGAAGTTAAGTTTTCCCTGGACCTAAAGACATTCCTCTCCCTGCCCATCCTCCTTAACCTTATGTATGGCCTGAATAAAGAATCATGGTAAAACACCCTCAACCCTCAAGTCTGAACCTTGGAAATAAGGAATGTAGATATTAGAGAACTGATTATCTTTTGGAACTACCGAACCACATTCTAGAGTAGAGGTTGTCCTTTGCTTTACTGATGTCTGTTCATTTTTGAATAAAATAAGGATTTGGGAGTTTATCATTTGAAGTAGGTACACAATATTTACACTGTCATAATGACTCTATTGTTGGGCCCCCTTTGTTGCCAAAATCATTGCAAAAAATGGAATTGTAAAAAAGAATTTTTGAGTACACATTCAGGAATATTTATAAAGTCCCCTATCAAGTAATGTACAATAAGAAAGTGAAATACAATATTCATTCAATTAAAGGTCTGTAGGGAGAATACTGGCCTTTGGGAAACAGAGAAAACCTACAAAATTGTTCTGTATCTAGAATTATCTCATCCATTCCATCTTCCTAAATCTTTTATACCCATTCCAAGCCCCTGGCTAACATTCTCCATTCAGAGCATGTAACCTCTAATGAAGCAAAGAGATTTCTATATCTTTAGAGAGATGGACAACATAAAGGTTTCCACATTGTCACAGGAGAGATACCTGGAAAGGGCACTCCAAATCTGCTCAATGTAAAGAAATCTGTTTAACAGGTAGGACATGGCCGTTCACAGTGACATCATTACTAGGCTCCCCCTCAAGTATATGTTGTAACCTGGACTCCCCTAACTTCTTCTGTGATGTAACAAGTGTTGTTGTGACTGCAACTGCCTCTCAGATATTACTGCAGTCCCTCTAGGGTTTACTAATTGACCTCTAATTCAGAATAAACAGCCATATGGGAGGGAGAAAAAAGAGGATAAAGACATCAGTGAAGGGGAGAATGAAGCTGGCCTTCTGTCTTTGTATAAAAAAGGAAGAAATATGTGATACTTGGAATAGCTCAGAGAGTCCTTAGTCGGTATTGAGTGGGATCTCTGAAGAGTTTGCCTTGATGTGAGTCTTCCACATAGGGAATCAGTAGCTGGGAGCCTCTCAGAAGCATCTGGACATCACTATTTTTATCATTCCTGGAAGTCAGAGTTTTTATATCATTATTTTTTTTTTATTCCAAAACCAAGTGATGTGCACAGCATAGTTGATTTCCTGGTAGCTCATAGCCTTTATTCTTTATGTCAAGAAGTATAAGGTCCTAAGGAAGAAGGGAAAGGCAAGTATTCTGCACTCCACTCAGAGTAAACTCCTCCATGCTTTGGATTCCTATAGTGCAGTTTTTGTCTGATAACTGATATCTGGGAGAGAGAAGTGTTTCTAGCTGAGTCTTCACCATCTCAGTGTTTCCACTAGGTATTACTCTGACTACCATTCCCTGAGAGTGACCCTTTAGATTTCTGAGTGAATAGGTGTGATTAGCTGGCAATTCTCTTTTCTTTTATTTCTTTAATTTTTTTAATTTTTATACCAAATTTTATTTCTTTTTTGAATGGGATATTTTTATATTTACATTTCAATTATGGTTTCCAATCACAGTTTCCTGTCGGTTAGGTCCCTAACCGGTCTCCCTCCCATTATTGTATAATTCTTCTTACTGCCCCTTGACATTCCCTTGAAATGGCAGTCAAACCTAGGAAGGACCAAGGGCTTCTTTATCCACTGGTTCCCAAAAAGTCCGTCCTCTGCTACCTGTGTATTTGGAACCATAGGTCTCTCCAAGTACAGTCTTTTAATATTGGTTTTTAACTGGAACGCTCTGGTTCATTTCCATTGTTGTTCTTATGGGGCTAAAAGCCCCTTTAGCTCTTGTAATCCTCTCTCAAAATCTACCAACAAGAGGTCCGTTTTCAGTTCACTGCTTTGACACTAACATTCACATCTGTATTTACCATGCTTTATCTGTGTTTGTCAGGAAATATATATATCTGGGTCCTGGCAGCACGCACTTCTTAGCTTCAACAATCTTTTCTAGTTTTGGTGGCTGATATGTTTATCTATCTATATCTTTATCTGTATCTGTATCTATCTGTATCTGTATCTGTATCTGTATCTGTATCTGTATCTGTATCTGTATCTGTCACTCTCTCTCTCTCTACATATATATATATATATATATATATATATATATATATATATATATATATATATATATAGTGGCTCCTTCAACTATGAAGTTAGGTGGAATTTTTACATGGATTCTGCACAACTAGGTAAAGAATGTAGAATTCACAAATATCTAAAATTTAGAATCCACAAAGGACAATGCCAAATAGACTTCCTCCTGCTCTTATGAACCTATTGAAGTTGAGGTTTCTCTGGACCTCAAGCCATTCCTCTCACTGCCCATCCTCCTGAATCTTATATTTCCTTGAAGTAACAATCATGGTAAAACATTTAAAACCTGCAAGTCTAGCCCTGGGAAATCAGGAAGGTAGATATTACAGAACTGATATCTAATGGGACTGCAGAACCACATTATATACACCATATAATGTGCCCTATCAAGGAAAGTACAGTAAGAAAATGAAATACAATATTCACTAAATTATAGGGCTGTAGGGAAAAGCCTGGCCTTTGGGAAATAGAGAAAACCTAGGAAATTGAACTGATTGTCACAGGAATGGACTTTGGATTAGAATTATTATCCAGAAGAATCTCCTCCCTTCTGAGATCCTAGATCTCTTCTACCCATGACAAGATCCTGACTTAGTTTCTCCATTCAAAGCCTGTAAACACTAATGAAGCTAAAAGAAGTCTCTAGTTTTAGAGAGATGAATACATAAAGGTTTCTACTGTTTCACAGGAGACACTCCTTGAAGGGGCACCCTCAAATCTGGCCATTAAAGAAAGAAGTTCAGCAGGCAGGCCATGGCCGTTCTCAGTGACATCACCATTGGGCTCTCCCTGAAAAATATCTTGTACCCTGGAGAGGACTAGCTCCTTCTGTGATGTCAAAAGTGTTGTTGTGTCTACAAATCCCTCTTGCATATTCCTTCAGTACCAAGAGTATTTACTATTTGGCCACTAATTCAAGTAAACAGCCATTAGGGAGGGAGAACACAGAGGATGACAATGTCAGAGATGGGGAAAAGGAAGCTTGAATTCTGTCTTGGTATATAAAAAGGAAGAAAACATGGTTCATGGGAAAGTCAGTGGCTCCTGTGTACACATTGAGTGGATTCACTAAAGAGATAGACTTGATCTGAGCAGTCCGCATATGGGAATCAGGAGTCAGGTGCATCTCAGAAGCATCTGGAATTCCCTGCTTGTTATGGTTGCTGGAAGTCAGAGAGTTTATATCATTCATTTCTGTATTCCGAAAGCCAGTTGTTTGGAAGGGGTCCATTGTTTTTCTGAGAACTCATCACTTTTATTTTTGTTGCCCTGTATTAAAACATTGTAAGAAAGAAGGGAAAGGCAGTTTTATATCCTCAGCTCAGTGTAAACTCCACCATGCTTTGGATTCCTAGAGTGCAGTTTGTGTCTGCATTGGTATCTAGGAGAAAGAAATGCTTCTTGTCGATATTTCATCATCTTACTCTTTCCACTAGTATTACTCTGACTACCAGTCCCTGACAGTGACTCATTAGATTTCAGAGTCAATAGGTGTGATTTGCAGGTAGTTCTATTTTGTATTATTTCTTTCATTTTTTTAATTTTTAACAATTTTTTTTGCCTTTTCAAATTTCCTTTTTTTCTTTTTATTTATTTATTTATTTATTTATTTATTTATTTAATGAATGTGCGTACATTGTCACTGTCTTCAGACACAGCAGAAGAGGGCATCAGATCCCATTACAGATAGTTGTGAGCCACCATGTGGTTGCTGGGGATTGAACTCAGGACCTCTGGAAGAGCAGTCAATGCTCTTAACTGGTGAGCCATCTCACCAGCACCTCTTTATTTCTTTTATTTTTTTCAGAGTTGGGAACCAAACCCAGGGCTTTGCACTTGCTAGGCAAGTTCTCTACCACTGAGCAAATCCCCAACCCCTAATTGAATATTTATATATTTTCATTTCAAATGTTATGTCTTTACTCAGTTTCATTTCCCTAAGATCCCTAAGCAGTCCACATTCAATGCCTCTATAACCACATTTTTTGCCCCACGACACTCCCATTCACTGGGAGTCAAACCCATGGATGACCAAGGGCTTCTCCTTCCTTTGGTGCCCTACAAGTCCATGCTCTGCTACATATACAGTTGGAGACATAATCTGTCCATGTACAGTCTTTGAACATTGGTTTAGTAAAAGAAAGCTCAGCTTTGTTGGCATCCTTTTTCTTATTGGGTTGAAAGCCCCTTCAGCCCTTGTGATCCTTTCTCAAAATATAAATCTACCAACAACAGTTCTGTTTTCAGTTCACTAGTTTGCCACTGGCCTTCATTTTGTATTTGAAATGCTCTAGCTGTGTCTCTCAGGAAAGATCTATATCCAGTTCCTGGAAGAATGCACTTTTTAGATTCATCTATATTATCTTGATTTGTTACACACACACTCTCTCTCTCTCTCTCTCTCTCTATATATATATATATATATATATATATATATATATATATATATATATACACAAACACTTTGGTGGCTTCTATAATTATGAGGTTAGGTTGAATTTTAACATGGATTCTGCGCAATTAGCTCAAGAATGTAGAATCAACAAATGACAATGCCCAAATAGACTACCTCCTGTTCTTATGAACCTATTAAATTTGAGGTACACTTGGAACTCACTCATTCCTCTCCCTTCCTATCCTCCTGAATCTTATGTTTGGCCTGAAGAAAGAATCATGGTAAAACATGTAAAACCCTCAAGTCTGGCCGTGGGAACACAGGAAGGTACATATTAGGAACTGATACCTATTGGGACTACAGAACTGCATTCTATAGTCTATGTTGTCATTTGCTTTACAGATGTCTGGTAATTTTAGGAAAAAATAAGGATTTGGGACTCTGTCATTTGAAGAGAGTACACAATATTACACTGTTATATTCACTCTAAAGCTGGCCCCCCTTTGTTGCCAAAATCATTGCAAAAATTGAATTGAAAAGCAGAATTTTTAAGTTCACATTCAGGAATATGTATAACGTCGTATACGAAGGAATGTACAATAAGAAAACGTAATAGAATTTTCATTCAATTAACGGTCTGCACAGAAAATCCTGGTCTTTGGGAAACAGAGAAAACTTATCAGATTGAACTGTATGTCACAGGAATGTACCTGGGAATAGAATTATTATCCAGAAGAATCTCCTCCACTCCATGTTCCTAGATCTTTTCTACCCATTCCAAGCCCCTGTCTAACTTTCTCCATTCAGACCATATAACCACTAACGAAGCAAATGAAGTCTCTAGCTGTAGAGAGATGGAGTGCATAAAGTATTCCACTGTGCAACAGGAGACACTGCTGGAAAGAACACCCTTGAATCTGGTCAATGTAAGGAAACCTGTTCAGCAGATAGGCTATGGGAGTTCTCAGTGACATCATCATTAGGCCCTGACTGAAAAATCTCTTGTACCCTTGAGATCCCTAGCTTCTTCTGTGACATCACAAGTGTCATCCTGACAGTAACTGCCTCTCAGATATGCCTTCCTTATATCTATGGTTTACTAATTGACCTCTAATTCAGAGTAAAGAGCCATTTTGGAGGGAGAACATATAGGATGAAGAGATCAGAGATAGGGAGAAGGAAGCTGACCTTCTTTCTTGGTACAAAATAAAAGAAGAAATATGTCGATCTTGGGAAAATACCCTGGGAAGATGGCTTTAGATCTTTTGTTCTCTAGGTGCACCGAGCTCTTGGAGAAGTTGCTGAACATCGTACAGACCTTTGGGCAGATGGGAAAGTTTCTAGATACCACTTTTTAGATTTCAATGGTCCTGGAGATTGTATGGATGATGGTAAATGTTTCCGAGGAAGAGTTTGAGAGCCAGATTGATTTTTTGATGCTTTAGAAGACGTGGATTTTTTTCTGATATACTTGGGGTAATTGCACAAGGTCTAAAAGATTTTTTTTTTGATGTGGACTTTCCCTCAGACCTTTGGGAATATAAAAACACTTTTTGTATTTTGAAGTCTAAATTTCACAATGACAAATTACTTTGAGGACAGAGAACACTTTCTGGAGCCCTAGAGATGGGTGAAGAAATTCCCTGAAATCCTAGGGCAGACGGTGAACATGCCTTTTTGGTAGAAAGAGGAGGTACTTTAGCATCTTGTGACAATATGTAATGTCCAGCATGCCCTTGTAAGGATTGGCAACTCTCCACAATTCCTTTATCATTTTTGGAAAATTTCAAGGCCCTTTGGACAGATGGAGAAGGTGTGGGACTCACCTGAGGAATAGTGGTAGCTTTTGGTGTCTCTTTTGCAGCAGAAGATAGCAAAGGATCCCTTTTGGCAGAAGGGGGAAGGTTGAAACTGTTTTCCTTAGAAGAGAAATTTCTCAAGACACCAACAGAAGGGTCAAATATTAACCCTTTGTTTCTAGAAACTGGATGACTGTGGTCCACTTTGGTAGATGGAGAATGTCGGCTATTTCTCCCCAGAGTGGACATGTGAAATAAATCTACTTGTGTAGATGGGGAGAGTTGTAAAGCATGCTGATCAGATGCAGTAGAACCTAAGACATCCTTCTCAGATGAGGAAGGTCTTAATGAACCATGTATATATGTAAAAGTCCTGACTGTGACATCAGAATGGGATAAATGTATTAGAGCTAACTCTGAAGATGTGACCTCTCCTACAGCATCATGGACATATGTGAGAGGTCTGAGAGCCTCATGAGCAGATAATGATGATTCTAGATATTGTTGTGTAATTGTGGGATTTCCAAGAAAAATTTCTTCTGCTAGAGAAGTGGAAACAGACTTTCGTGTAGAAGTGTCAGGTTCCATAGCCTGCTGTATATGAAAAATAGGATCCAAGGCCCCTTCAGAATATAAGGTAAAATCCAGAGCCTTTGATGAATTTTGCAGATATTCTGGGCCCACTTGTGGGTATAAAGAAGGCCTGGAAACTCTTTGTGCATATTTGGAAGAGTGTGTAGCATCTTCTGTATTTGGGGAAGACGGCCTGATCTTGAGGAGATAAGGAAGTTCGAATAGCCTCTTGTGAAGTTTGCAGAGGTTGTATGCATTCTTTTGCCCAAATGGAAAAGAAGGAATCCCTTTCCTCAGTTATCAAGGATGCTGCAGACACTGGTGTTTGCATATCATGTTCCCCCACTCCTGGTTAACATATGGTTGGATCCATAACTTTCTCTAAGATGAAATATGTCCTAGAACATCTTTTTTACTTGTGTCACATCCACAAGCCATTTCTAAAGATGTGGCTGTGGGTAGATATCCTTTTGTAGATGTTTCTTGTCCCACAGTCTCTTTATGAGATATAGTACTACTCAGAGACCTCTGTTCAGTTTTGGGAAATTCTAGCATCTCTGATGTGTATGTGGAAAATTTTGGAGCCGCTCCTTTCAGGACAGAATGACCTAGAGTGCCCTGAGGAGGTAGGGGATGTTTTATCTTCTGTACATTGTATAAATATGGACTGTGCATGGCTCATGGACTGTGTGTTGAAATAAACTTGGCTCTTTTTGGGCCGGATGACAAGACAAGAGGGTCATTTTCAGTGGAAGAGGATATTTGAATAATTCTCTGTATAGGGACATTGGAAGTACTGGGGGAGATGGAGAGTGTGCTAATCATATTTTCTATGTACAGAATGCACAAGAGTCCCTTGGGTGGACTCAGAATTTTCTACCACATCTTGTGTGGGTGTGGAAATCTCAAGAGCCCCTTCTGAAGCTGGCAATTATCTTTGATCTAATGGTGTACACGCAGAAAATTTTTTCTCTGCTAGGGCTGGTATGTGTGTTATGAAGTTCACTTTGGGATTTGTGACTGTATTTTGTCCCCCTTGGAACATAAGTGATAATTTAAGCCCATTTTTAATAGTGGAGGATTTGAAGGTCCTCTAGGTTTAATAGGGTAGTTCTGAAATCCCCTTTCTCAGCAGAATCAGGTTTCAAACTCATATTACACAAACAGATTGTATAACGCACTTTGGTGGAGATGGGGGACACATTTGACTGTCTTTGTGAGTGGACATAGCTCTCTGCCCTACTTTTTCAGCTGGAGAAGGTATGAGAGTCTCGTGTGGAGAGGGGGTAGCACTTAATCCATTTGTGGAATATGAGAAATCACTGAGATTGCCTTTAAGAGAGGAAGTTTTGCAGCCCTCTTTGTATTATGGGGACTGTTGTACCTCCCCTTGACCAGAGTTATCTTCTTCAACACACTTGGAGGAGAAGTGCAAAGACTGGAGACCTGTAGGATAGGGAATGAACATTTGAAACTTCTTGGGGAACTCTGTGGGACAGAGACATGATCACTCAGTAGAGTGGCTATACTGAAACCTTAGGGAAGGAGAGACTGCCACTTCCGCCCACCTGTGCCCACATCCCTAGCTCAAGAAGAAACTGCATAGGCCTCTGGACCCATGAATATAGGAGTTGCCAAGCGGCAGCAGCCCTGTAGTCCAAACTGCACCTTGATCTGAACTCGTCCAAACAGCATCCTACTACCAATTCTCCTGTCGGGTGGGGGAAGACGTAGACTGTCTGAGAGGCAGGAAACCTTTAGAACTCTGCTCACATTCCTGACTCAAAAAAAAAAAAAAAACACCTAGCTCCATCTGGGCCTCCTGTGCATAGGGACCTAGATGCAGTAGGGGTAGGACATTTCTAGTTGTGGTTCTCATAGAGAGCTGAAAGTCAGCCCAAGAAGCAACTTAAGGCCTCAGACCAGAGGTGAATCCAACTTTTTTGCTCTAAGTGACCTGTCTGTTGGACTAAGGACATGTAAAGTCACAACTTCTCTGGGACCAGGCACTTCCAGTTCCTAGCTGGCTCCTGAACCTTGCTGAACCCAGCCCAGAGTTCCCTGCTCCTAGACGTTGTGGGAGAGAGAGATGATCATTCAGGAATGTGGGAAATACTGAGCCTACAAGGCCCAGAGTCTGCCATGTCTGCCCACCCAAACTCTCACCTCTGGCCCAAGAAAAAACTTCATAGTGCCTCTGGACCCAGGAATATAGGAGGAGTAAAACTGCAGGAGCACCATGTCCCAGACTGTGAACTTGTCAAACAGCTCCCTGCTCACAAATCCTGAGGGTGGGTGAACTAGACCTTCAGAGGAGCAGACATTCCTGGGAAACCAGTGGAGACTACTCTCTGCCCAGATTCCTGACTAAAGAGGAAAACAGCTTGTGCCTTCTGTTCCCTCTCCCACCACAGAAGGACCAAGGAGAAGTATGGTAAGTTCCTTCTGGCTCCTGCCCAAAGGGAGAACTGAAAGCCAATGGACAGGAGGAACTGCACGCATGAGAGCAGAATACTCTGTTCCATGACTGGGGAAAAAAAAGGAAAACAGGTCTACAGCAGTCCTGACACATTAGCCTAAAGGACGGTCAAGCCACTGTCAGAAAGTGCAAGACCAGCTAACTCCAGAGACAGCCTGGTGGCGAGAAGCAAGCACAGGAACTCAAACAACAGAAATCAAGACTACGTGGGATCATCAGAGCCCAAATCTCCCCCCAGAGCACACACTGGATATCCAAACACACCAGAAAAGCAAGATCTAGATTTAAGTTCACATTTTATCATGACGATGGAGAATGTTAAGAAGGTCATAAATAATTCCCTTAAGAAAATACAGGATAACAGAAAATACAGAAGAAAACATGTAGAAACCGATAAAGAGGGAACACAAAAGTACCTTAAAGAACTACTGGAAAAACAACAAAAAAGGAAAAGGAAGTGAATAAAACCACCCAGAAGTTAAAAATGGAAATATAAACAATAAAGAAATCACAAAAGAAGACAACCCTGGAGTTGGAAAATCTAGGAAAGAGATCAGGAGACATAGATGTGAGAATCACCAACAGGACAAAAGAGATAGAAGACATAATCTAATGAGCAGAAGTTTCCATTCAAAACATTGAGACAACTGTCAAAGATAATGTAAAAGAGAAAAAGTTCCTACCCGAAGACATACAGGAAATCCAGGACACAATGAGAAGATCAAACCTAAGGATAACAGGTATTGAAGAGAGTGAAGACTGCCAACGTCAAGGGACAGTAATATTTTCAACAAAATTAAGGAAGAAAACTTCCCTAATCTAAAGAAAGAGATGCCCATAAACATACACAAAGCCTACAGAACTCCAAATAGATTGGACCAGAAAAGGATATCCTCCCATCCCATAATAGTCAAAACACCAAATGCACAAAACAAATAAAAATATTAAAAGCAGTAAGGGGAAGATTAAATAACATATAAAGGCAAACCTATCCGAATTACAACAATTTCTCACCAGAGACTACGAAAGCCAGAAGATCCTAGACTGATGTCATAAAGACACTATGAGAACACAAACGGCAGCCCAGGCTACTGTATCCAGCAAAACTGTCAATTAACATAGATGAAGAAACCAAGATATTCAATTACAAAACCAAATATACACAATATTTTTCTACATATCCAGTAATACAAAGGACACTAACTGGCAAGCCCCAACACAAAGAGGCAAGTAAAATCATAGATAAAGCAAGAATTAATTTTTCCCAACAAAACAAAGAGAATCACACAAACATAAACTAACCTCCACTTATGAAAATAAGAGAAAGTGACCATCACTATTCATTAATATCTCTCAACTTCAATGGACTCAATTCCTTACGAAAAAGAAACAGATTGACAAACTGGATATGCAATGAGGACCCAGCGTTTTGCACTACAGGAAGCACACTTCAGAGACAAAGACAGACACTACCTCAGATTAAAAGGATTGAAAATTCTTTCCAAGCAAATGGTCTGAAGAAACAAGCTGGAGTAGCCATTCTAATATCATATAAAATCAAGTTTCAACAAAAAGTCATTAAAAAGCATAAGGAAGGACACTTAATATTCATCAAAGCAAAAATCCACCAAGATGAACTCGAAATTATTAATATCTATGCTCCAAATACAAGGGCACCTATATACATAAAAGAAACCTTACTAAAGCTCAAAGATAATATTGCACCGCAAATAAAAATAGCAGGAAATTTCAACTACCTAGTCTCATCACTTGACAGATCATGGAAACAAAAATTAAACAGAGACATAGGCAGACTAACAGAAGTAATAAAACAATTGTCTTAACAAATATTTTAGAACATTCTATCATTAAAAAAAGGATATAACGTCTTCTCACCACTTCAGGGCACTTTCTCCAAAACTGATCATATAATCAGTCAAAATCCATGCTTCAAAGGATACAGAATAACAGAAATAATCCAATGCATCCTATCAGACCACCATGGGCTAAGGCTGTTCTTCAATAACAATTAGGAAAAAACACCCACATATACATGCAAGTTGAACAATGCTCTACTCAATAATAACTTGGTTAAGGAAGAAATGAAGAAATTATAGACTTCTTAGAATTTAATGAAAATGAAGGTACAATACACCCAAACTCTTGATACACAATGAAAGCTGTGCTAAAAGGAAAACTCATAGCTCTGAGTGCCTGCAGAAAGAAACAGGAGAGAGCATATGTCAGCAGCTGGGAAACACACCTAAAAGTTCTAGAATAAAAGGAAGCAAATATGTGCAGGAGGAGTTGAAGGCAGGAAGTAATCAAGCTCAAAGCTGAAATCAACCAAGTAGAAAAAAGGGGGACCATACAAAGAATGAATGGAAGCAAAAGCTCTTTCTTTGAGAAAATCAACAGGATTGCTTAACCCATACCCAGATTAACCAGAGGGCACACAGAGTGTGTCCAAATTAACAAAATCAGTAATGAAAAGGGAGACATAACAGCAGAATAAAGCAGATTAAAAAAG